>NW_024598892.1:0-170952 GCF_004379255.2 Salvia splendens | reverse complement strand
TTTTTATCATGCATGCACTAGTTTTGTGGAGTATTAGAGGAAAACATTTAATAATGACAAATGTATTGATAATAATTATCGCAGACTAATTTGCCATATAAAATAATCTTAAATCATACGATCATATATAAATATGAATCCCCTAATTAAAATAATGTAGGATTTTATACAATCATATATATACAATCATCTATCATAATCTAAGGTGCCAGTTTGGTGAAAAGGCAATGATACCCTTTTGGAGGGAAAATTGAGAGATGAAGTAGCTTTTATTTGCTTTATTTTATTTTGAGTATTGTTCGATAAAATTGTAGCTTATTGAGAAAGTTTGAAACACTTTTAAATAGAGTCTGCCATTAGTTGAATCTACATTTATGTATCATGGACTAATTTTCTAATTTTCTGATTGCAAAATAGGGGGTGGTTCTGCTTGGAATCCGATGATGGCTCCGGCGAGAACTCCGGCAATGGCTTTGGCAAAGAACAAACATATCAAATTAAGCAAAAATCTATGTAGAATCTTTCATTTATACATTCTGAAACTTTGAATAAATTAATATTGATTTTAAATTATATATTCTGAAACATGAAAAAGATACTTCATCGGGATAGCCAGCGCCGGAGATGCATGGCTAGAAAGTAAAGGCAGCGGCGGCAGAAGGGACGGAGGCAGCGGCGACGGCGGAAGGGACGTAGGTAGCAGCGGCGGTTGGAAGAAAACCATCCGGCGGAAGAGACGGAGGCAGCGGCGGCGGTGCAGGCACTGCAAACTCTGCAAGAGCCATCCGACGACACCATGGCCGACCAAACAGACAGTTAAGCAGGATGGAAGGAAACCCGGCGAGCACGGCGGTGGGCGTGGAGGCGTCGATTGGCAGAGAGAGGGAGGTGGCGAGGCAAGGCAACGAGAGGGAGGTGGCGAGGCCGATTGAGAGAGAGTGTGGAGGCGCAGGAGAGGAAGAGAGAGGCGTGATTGGGAGAGAGATGGAGAATAGGGAGGCACAACTTTATCGTAGGGTTGGTAGGGTTATTTAGGTTTTATTGAGTTGGATTTTGGAAAATTTTATACTCCATTGATTGATTTTCTTTTTAATTGAATATAGTCCTAAATTAGGTATTATTGTGTCTTAAAAGTTAGATTTAATTTGGACTATTAATTTATTGGATTTAGTATATACTTCATATATATTTTTCATTTTTTTTACAATTTAGTTATAAAAGTAGTAGTATATGTTAATTAGCCTTATATTTGGATTAAAATTGGAATTGTGCTATAGAGTTTAGTTTGCCTTCCATTTATTTAGGTTAAAATTGCAATTTAATCCTTTATTGTAATATTTTTTTCTGAATTAATTCACAAGCTAAACAACAACACAAATATGTAATGTTTACAATTTTCATCCTATAATACTCAAATAAAGTTTTCAGTTCATATATTTTAATTAGTCTCGAATTAATTAAATAATACTACTAAAGAGTAGTATTAAGTGTAGTGTAAAATTAAGGCAGTTCATATATGTAAAATTAAATCTTACTTATAAAGTTTGTATAACTTCTAAATATAAGAGTAGTGTAAATTTCAAAACAAATAAGATGCATAAAATATTATCGTTATTTTAAGTGACAATTTACTTTTTATACGTGTATGTGGTGGGAAGTAAGAAATTTATTCTTTCCAATATTAGCAACTCATTTATTCTTTGGCCATATATATCAAGTTATGCTACGGTCTAAAATTAAACGGAAGAAATAAATAGTCAACTAAAATGTGATTATCGGATAATATAAAATTTAGTATACATAATTCTAATGTTAATTCTATAGTTAAATTTAGTATACATAATTCTAATTGAGTTGATTTTATTTTATCTATTATAAATAATTACTATGTATTTAGTCTTTGGCCATACATCATAAGTTATGCTAAGTCATTAAAACCTATAGTGTTAAAGATCCATTTGGTACTTACTATTATAATATTTATTGCGATTTAAGTATTTTTTTATTGAGACATTTAGTTTTTTATAAGTTATTATTAAGATAGTATAACTATATAAAATTTTATTATAATTTTATTTTGGATGAAAGAAAAACAAATTCTCTAAACTTGCATAGTACATATATTCAAGAAATGTTAAAATATTAATTAAGTAAAATTATAGTGTTTGGGTGATGATATTCATAGGAAGAGATTGTGACAAAATTCTATAGTTAAATTTAGTATACATAATTCTAATTGAGTTGATTTTATTTTATCTATTATAAATAATTACTATGTATTTAGTCTTTGGCCATACATCATAAGTTATGCTAAGTCATTAAAACCTATAGTGTTAAAGATCCATTTGGTACTTACTATTATAATATTTATTGCGATTTAAGTATTTTTTTATTGAGACATTTAGTTTTTTTATAAGTTATTATTAAGATAGTATAACTATATAAAATTTTATTATAATTTTATTTTGGATGAAAGAAAAATAAATTCTCTAAACTTGCATAGTACATATATTCAAGAAATGTTAAAATATTAATTAAGTAAAATTATAGTGTTTGGGTGATGATATTCATAGGATGAGATTGTTACAAAATAATTTGTGTCATGAGATAAGATTGTGGACACTAAATGTAGTATGAAAAGGTACAATTTATTTGATTTTGATTTCTTTTATGAGATAAGATTTTGTTCTTTATAACTTTGATTCCTATATGTCTCTTTATGCTTTTTAAAATATTATATTTATGTACATTACTCTCTTCGTTCAATAAAAATATAGGCATATAATATGCTATGGAAATTAAGATAAATTTGTAAAGTATGAGAGGGGGGAAGAGTAGTTGAAGTAATGTTTTAATGGTGGTATAAGTTATAAATAACTTGGTGTATATGTGTAATAAATTGGGATAACTTTCCATAAATGAAAATTACCATATTTTTGTGCGTATTAATGTAATAGTTGGGTGAAAGATATAGCCATACATGGTTTATGGTTTTATATATTCATTTATTTTGTATTTATAATTTGAAACTTTTATGTCACGTGCATAGCACGAGTGTTAATACTAGTTTAAATAAAGTAAATGCAGACTAATTTTTGGATATAAGAAGGAAAAGTATTTAACTATTAGAAATAAAATCAGGGATTAATAAGTCATATATCAAGAATTTAGATGTATAGGAATAGAGAATTAGAATCCTAATTTAAGTATTTAACTATTAGAAATAAAATCAGGGATCACTAGTCATATTATGTGATAGTGAATTAGTCTAATTCATATTGTATCTATTAACCATAAATATAAACAATGACATGGAATAAAGATCTATTCCACTATCAGTTGCGACTACGCACTAGGCACTTTTCTCTCTCCGTCCGTCATTTATATTCACATTTTAATTTAGAAATTGTTTAACTTTGTGAAAAAAAAAAGAAAAAATGACAATGAAATATGAACCTCCACTTTTATATACTACTAATAGAATATGAATATAATGAATTAATTGAATGATAAGTCCACTTACCTAAATAAAAAAAAACAAATAGAACTTTAAATTACGGACATCCTAAAATGCGAAAATGTGATTTTAAATCCCAGAGAGGGAATATAATATTAGAAATAATATGACGTTCTCGTCTTCCCCATTAGATCATCCACCATTTCTTGCAGCAATTTATCTTAAAGACGAGAGTACTGGTCTGAGACGCTAAATCCCCAATCATAGTAATTTGGGTTGAACTTGTTTCTCACGAGGTTCTCTTTATTATCATCTGACTTTTGAAACATCCATTTGTTGGATATTTTAGTGTAATTGGATTAACTTGATTGATCAACGTGATCATAATGAGACATCAAATAAGTTGGAAGTGCAGAGTGTACACTTATTTGAATTCCTTAGGGTGTCCACTATAAGGCGGACACGCCCAATAGCCCGGCCCCAGTTTTTGTCCATAGCCCCAATTTTATTGTCCATAGCCCCAAAATTTTGTGTCCGCCACTATGGTGGACACCTCCAATAGCCCCCAAATTTTATAATCAACTTTCATTTATAATATTTCAAGTAATTAAGAACAAATTTATCGGGCTCTTAGTGGATTAGAAGAAGCCGACTATACGTATTAAAAATAAAAATAAAAATAAAAATAAAATACAAGTTAAAATTAAAATTAGAATTACACACTAAATTAAAATTAAAATCACACACTACATTGAATCTAGTACAAATCACTACCAAGTTTACACAACGCCACTACCTCCCCTACGTGCCCACACTTCTTCAATCAAATCGGCCTGCAGTGTGTTATGTGATGTGGTCCTGCGCATATCAGCGAAGCGTTGAATCAAATATTCATTGCTCCGTGGTACACCCATCTGGATCGGCGCGGAGGCAACACCGTGACTTGTACTTGCGCCCTCTTCCGGCGCCCATCGCTCTGCCGCAAATCCTTCATCTTCTATTATCATATTATGCAATATGATACAGGCTAACATAATATTCGCGACATCATCTTCGTGCCAAACTCGTGTCGGACACCGTATAATAGCCCACCGCAATTGGAGGATACCAAAAGCCCGCTCAACGTCCTTCCTAGCACTCTCTTGTTTGCGCGCAAAATATTGTTTCTTCGGTCCTACCGATTGGCGGACAGTCTTCACGAATACGGGCCACCGCGGATATATTCCATCTGCCAAATAGTAGCCCCTACTGTACTGCGTACCGTTGGCTACGAAGCTGATTTCTGGCCCCTCCCCCCGGCACTCCTCGTTGAAGAGAGGCGACGACTGAAGAACATTGATGTCGTTGTTCGAACCTGCCACGCCGAAATACGCATGCCAGATCTTCAGACGGTAGTCCGCAACGGCTTCCAATATCATCGTTGGATGTTTGCTTTTGAATCCAGTAGTGAACTGACCTTTCCATGCCACGGGGCAGTTCCTCCACTCCCAATGCATGCAATCGATGCTTCCTAACATTCCTGGGAAGCCGTGCACCGACCCGTGCATATCAAGTAGGCACTGACACTCATCCGGGTTGGGCTTCCGTAGAAACTCCCCACCAAAAATTTCCCGGATCCCCTTACAGAACTGCCTAAGCACCGTGAGGCTAGTCGTCTTACCCATCTGTAGGTATTCATCGAACATGTCCGCTGGTCCAGCGTAGGCAAGCTGTCGGATTGCAGCGGTGCACTTCTGTTGTGTGGACAGCCCTATCCGGCCAGCCGCATCACGCCGGAGGGTGAAGCACCGGTAACGCTCCGCCAAATTCGTCGCTATATAGTTGAACAGCCGCTGCGACATCCTGAATCTCCGGCGAAATATCTCGGGTGGATAACGGGGGTTATCCTCGAAGTAATCATCCATTAAACGTTGGTGAGCACCGACGTGGTCTCCTGGGATTGTCCGCCGATGAGTAATGGTGCGAGGGAACAGATCCTCCGCATCCTCCGCCTCCTCCGCCAAACGGGCCGCTACCTCCTGGGCGGCCTGGTGTTGCACCTGTTGAATCAGAGCATTCCAGTTGTCTCTCCACAAATTGTTCATTTCCGACCCCAAATTGTAGTGAGAGAAATTTGTATAGATGTTGTGTTTAAATGGTGTGAAAATAATGAATGGAGTGGGGTGTATTTATAGGTGAATTGAAGTGTAAAAAAAAAATTAAAAATCGCCCCGAACCGCCGCGGCTAATGTCCGCCGCTATAGGCGCGGCTATAGCCCCCCCAGCCGCGTCCTCGCCCCGCGCCCGGCGATTCCTCGTCCGCCGCCCCTCCCCCCACCCGCCGCGTCCACCCCCGCGGCGGACACCCTTCCCACTATAAGGCGCCCCGCTTCCGCCCCGCATCCGCCCCAAACGCGGCTATAGCCGCGTCCTCATTTCCTCGTCCTTGACGACCTGCCAAACATCAACAAATTTGAATTGTTTGCCGGTGTCGTCGTGGTAGACGCGCAAAGCCGACCTCAGAATGTCGGCTCCCGTGGATCCGCTTTGGTACTGAGCCGTTTCGTTCGTGTAGATGCCGCATAATCTTTTGACCTCTCTGTCGACTCGGTCAAAGTGAGCGCGAAGCATCTTATATGTATGACGGCGGGACCCCTTCGGCTTAATCTGGTGGTAGGCCTCGGAGACCTTTTCCCAGAAACACTTCCGGCTTTGTTGATTCCCGACGATGGGATCGTATGAAACACGGATCCAGGCGTTGTACACCGTCATCGTTTCTTTGCTGCTGTACGGATGCCGGCCTAGATCCTCCTCCTCTTCCTCCTCCTCCTCGCCCGCCTCCGCCTTTGCCCTGGAACTTCCACCGCCTCGGCCTCCTCCCGGAGTGGGTTCAACGGAATAATCCTCCCAAATCTAGGATAGTCCCTGCGAATACCGCGGGGCAGAGGGACGGGCATATGCATCCACGTCAAAATTGGGTGGTTGGTACCCCCCGGCGTCGACGAACCCTGGGTGCCCGGCGTCGACGAACCGGAACCACCCAATGTGTTGTACATGCTCCCCCAGTCGCCGAACGCATTGAGATCCCACGCGCCGGAGCCGCCACCGCCGGAGTTTCCGTCGCCGGACATTTGTGATGAGATGTTAGATGAAAATTGGAGAGGAAATGGACATTATTTGGGGAGAGAAGATGTGTAGTTGTGTGTGAAATGAGAATAAATTAGGAGTATTTATAGAGTACAAAAAATTAAAAAAACAATAATAAAATAAAAATGGCTAATTAAACGGCAATTTTACCGTTTACAATTTATATTTTTTTTAAATTCGAATTATTTTAAAAAAATGATTTATTGCGTCAGCGTGACGATGCCCACTCGCGGGCCGACGAGTGGGCGTCAAGCATGGCGCCTCGACGCGTGGCGAGGCGGCTCGTCACTCGTCATGCCGTGACGGGACGCGGGACGGGATCGGGACGGGCTGGGGACGAGACGGGGCGCCGCAACGCATCGCGCCGCCGTCCCGTCCCCCGTGACGGAACGCAGGACACCCGCGTAAGGCGTTGCGGGTGCCCTTAGTTTGTTGTATCCAGGTTATTCAAAGAATGTCCCCATCACTAATTTAGTATAAATACATCCATCCATGGAATATATGTCATGTCCAAAGTAGTTGCACTAATTAAGGAAAAGTGAGAAACAAAACATTTCTGAAAATAATAATAATGGAGTCGTCACTGCTGTCAATCGAGTCCCTTGTTAATCAAGTGAAAAATGAAATATTTTGTAAGCTCCATAGCCATAGTGATGCATTTGTGTCCCCCTCAGCCTATGACACTGCTTGGCTTGCCATGATTCCCCACCAAAATAATCACAAAATTCCCATGTTTTCCAACTGCCTGAATTGGATAATCCAAAACCAAAAAGAAGGTGGGTTTTGGGGAGAAACCAATGAAGAAGGAATTCCCACCATTGATGCTCTCCCCTCTACTCTTGCTTGCTTGATTGCTCTCAAAATGTGGGACCCTGCCCATCCAAATATTGAATCAGGTATTATTATATTTCATTCATATATACTGATATAGTTAGTTAATTAGTTTGTGACACTTTTATATGTATCCATGCAGGGCTGCGGTTTATTGAGTCGAAGGCGGAGATACTTCTCAAGATAAACTATCAGAACTTGCCGCGGTGGTTCGTGCTGACTTTTCCGGCTATGGTTGAGCTGGCAGAGGCCCACGCGCTTCCTCTTGTTTTCCCTCACGGATTAGTCACAGCTATAGCTCACATTTTCGTCCGGCGTCAACATATTCTTGAAACGTAATTACAAAATGCATAATTTTCATTATTAACATGTTCTCAACATGAAATGCAAGCTAGCTAATTAAGCCCAAGCTAAGTCTTGACTAAAACTAAAAAATGGGTGGAATTGCAGGGAAGAGCTAGTTGGAGACGAGGAACGGCGTTGCTTTCCGCCACTCCTTTCATACTTGGAGACATTCCCATCTACTTACCATTTTGATCACAAAGAAACGGTGAAGCGATACTTGAGCAGCGAAGGATCGCTGTTTCAGTCGCCGGCGGCCACTGCTCAAGCCTTTATGTCCACCCAGAATATGGATTGTCTTAAATATCTGCAATCACTCCTTCATAAATTTCCAAGTGGAGGTAGTTTACTTAGTCTAATAATAATCTTGTACTACATATAATAAATAATCTACCCCTTCTGCTGGCTCAGTAATATGTTCATAATAAATAATCTTGAGTAAATTAAAAAGAGAATTAATGACATTGCAGTACCTGCAATATATCCTATGGATGGAGACTTGATAAAACTGTCCTTGGTGGACCACGTGCAAAGACTTGGCCTAGCTCCACATTTTCATCAAGATATTGAACTGCTTCTTGCTCAAATCTATAGGTAATAATCCTATTTCTAACTACCATCTTGGCTAATGAACCGCAACATCATAGTCGATGATAAATTAACTAAATCATCGTATTGATTTGCGTTTGTTCAGGAGTCAGCAGAATAATAAACCAAATCCGAACAGCAGTTTCCCCTTGAAATTATTCAAAGATGCAATGGCTTTCCGGCTTCTCCGGATGCATGGACACGACGTTAATCCAGGTACTTTATCTTAATTTATCAGCACTTGAATTTCAATTAGTTTATGTTTAGTATTAATTATTTCATATTAATACAATGTTTGTAAGCAGAGAGCTTCTGCTGGTTTGTGAATCAACCAGAAACAATGGAGTATATGGAACAAAACAGCCAACACTTCATCACCGCGATGTACAGTGTTTACAGAGCTACAGATTTAGCATATCCAGGAGAGCACCAATTAGATGAAGCAAGAAAGTTTGCTACTAAATTGCTCCAAAATTCTAAGACCAGGCATAGAGATTATAACTTGTTAATTTCAAAAGGCCTGCAAAATATGGTACATATATATATATATATACATAAACACACAGTCAATTCATTTTATACTTTGTAGCATCATCTCATCTCCTTCGATTATTCATCTGAGTAGATCAAGTATGAGGTGGATGTTCCATGGACTGCTCGTCTTGATCGTCTCTATCATAGGAAGTGGATTGAGGAAAACAAAAGCAGCCCTTTATGGATTGGGAAGGCCTCTTTCTACAGGTATCTATTTTCATCACTCATAAATTGTTAGTTACTTATAAGTTATAGTAATAATGCTACCTACTTTGATAATAAACAGGTTGTCCTGCCTTGAGAACACCAAGTTGAGGCAGCTGGCTGTTGAAAATTTTGAATTTATGCAGTCAATATACATGCGTGAATTAGAGGAGCTTAAAGGGTTAGTCCTATTCATGAGATTAATCCTTTCAATTTGACAATTATTAATGAGAAACATATGCTTGAATATATATTTAGGTGGGCGAAGAAATGGAGGCTTAGTGAGATGGGATTTGGAAGGGAGAAGACAGTTTATACCTATTTTGCAATTGCTTCTTGCTCTCTCTTTCCTCACAATTCAGTCATGAGGATGATTATTGCAAAGGCTGCCATAATTGTGACAGTCGCTGATGACTTTTATGACATGGAAGGTTCCTTGCCTGACTTGGAAATTTTGACTGATGCAGTTCAAAGGTATATCTCTATCGAATTGCACTCAATAACCATATTTGAGCATCAGCATCGCAAGTTCTCTGCACACACACCATGTGCACGCACTCTGTACTCATGAATTGCGTGAGAATAAATACTTACATTTAACTTGTAGATGGGAGGGCAATGGATTAGGGGGCCATAGCAAGACGATCTTTGAGGCGGTAGATGAGTTTGTGAATGACTTCGTTACAATATGCGAGCCACAAGAAGGAAGCACGGTAGTGCCCAAGTTGCAACAACTTGTAAGTTTGGTGTAACACTAGATTTTAATTTACTTTCGAGTATATATTTTTATAGGGAAATGGTATGCTACATACCTTATATGAGCTGCTCTACTGTTTATATGTTGTAGTGGCGTGATTGCTTCATGTCGTGGATGGTGGAGAGAAGATGGAGTCTAACAGGGTACACACCATGCATGGATGAATACCTAGAAACCGGGATGCTGTCGATCGCAGCACACACAATAGCTCTTCCAGCCACCCCTAATTTCTTCAACCCAAATGCAAACCCTCTTCAATACCAAAACATCACCAAATTGCTCATGGCCATCGCACGTTTATCAAACGACATGCAGAGTTATCAAGTAATTATTCACATATATTACTAATTAATGGGATAATCTCTTTATTTCCTCCATTGAATAATTTTAATGAACATATGCAGAAAGAAGTGGTGGATGGAAAGATGAACATGGTGATGCTCCACTGGCAGCAAAATCCCGAGAGTGGCATCGAAGAATCAGTAGCGCATGTGAGAGAGATGCTGGAGCTGAAAAAGAAAGAATTGGTGCAGCTTGTGTTCTCAGACAGATTTGAACAAGAAATGAGTAAATCTTGCAAGCAAACACATTTATATTGCATGAAGGTGTTTGAGATGTTCTTCAACTCAGCCAATCTCTTTGACAGTGAAACTGCACTTATGCAAGATATAAACAAGTCCATCTACCTTCCCATTACTCATCGCAAACCCTTCCCATTTACCGCTCCTAGTGCTGTTCCCTCGCTTAAAAACAACGACAAGTCCAAGGTTTCCGCTCGCGTCCACACCCTCTACACCTCAAAGTCACCACTACACACCACCAATTATATCAAACTTGCACCCTCACCAAAACTACTACACCTTCCCATAAGATGTAATATGCGTCTCACCGGCATCCCGTTGCCACTATAATGATCTTCTACATTTCCTTTGTATGTCATCGTGAATGAGTTTGGTATTTGGGGACGAATATCAAATGTATGTGTAGTTACTATTATTGTTTAGCCACTATCTTTTACTTTCATGTCAAAAGTCTCCAAGAGTTGGCTGGCTTGTATACATAATGTTTATCATCTTATGGTCGTACTATGTTTTTATATTATGTACAGTAATGTTTCAATAGTGTCTTTATGGCCTAATTAAAACTTTAATCACGATTACTCTTACAACAGATGTATAATTGATGTTTGATTCACCATTCAAGTTTTGCCGTGTATATACAACTATATTAGTCTAATAAATCATGACAACCCTTCGAAAGAATAAAAGAAATTATATTTGTCTAATAAATCGTGATGACCCTGGAAAAGAATAAAAGAAAAGCATGATGAGCCCATTAAAAATTTGCCACTACAGCAACCTCCACCATATGTTTCTCTGTAACTATCCACTAACTAAAAAAGAGTCACTTGAGAATTCTCCATGTCTTAGTATTTCCTCCGTTCCATAATAGGAGAGTTATTTTAGCATTTTGGTACTTTTCATAGTAGTAAAGTGTTTTTTTTAGTAAAGTCAATATATTTATTATCATTTAGTTTACTTTATCTTACTTTATTCTCTCTTCATCTCTCCACCTTTTTTCATTTCCTACTTTATTGTTTTTTACTTAACTCACTTAACACAATTTTTTAAAATCGTGTGCCGAAAAGAAATGCCTCCACTACCGCGGAACGAAGAGAGTATTAAACACCGTATGCAAAATCGAACATCTTATCAGCAGTGGGAAATCCAGACCACGAAAATGAAGGGGGTGAAATTTAGTACCAGTTAATGAAAAAAGAAATGACTTAACTACATGAACCATAAAAGAAGAATGCGTGTCAACTCCAGGCGACGTCGGAGATATTCTGTCAAGTTGTACTGAATACCCAATGCCGGCAAAAAGAAATTAACCTTGTTTGTTGACACATATTTTTTACTTCCTTTTTAATTTTTTGAATTAGAAAGATGCTCGATTTCTGTTTCACACAAAAGAGAGAAAATATCTTTTACTATCTACAATTCGACCAGACAAAAGAGTTCATTTGTCGGATATTATTGCAGTACGTATATGAGAAACTTTTTCTTTTACTAATGAATTTAAAAATGTAATTTCACTATAATTTGAGTATTCTTTCCTTCACACATTTTTTTCTCTGTCTTATCTCTTCTTCATAACATTATATGTTAAGCTACTTGTGCAATCTCAACATTATCCTAGAGAAAGATCAAAAAAGTTTCATTTCTCTTTTCAAACTTCAATATACTAATTGAAGAGGTTTTATCAATCTAAAGTACTAGTGTGTCACATTCTAGCTTTTCAAACTTCAATACTGTGTCGGACGAAGAAAATTTTTCTAGTAGGGGTTGTATTTAGAGGTGAGCAAAACAATCGAAAATCGATATTTGATCTGGATCAAACCAAATGGAAATTAAAATTCAGTTTGTTTTTTTTTTAATTTTTCGATTCAGGTTTAAACTTTTGGCTAATTCAATTTTTTTGGTTCGTTCGGATATTAAAAAATTGAAAAACTAGAAAAAACTGATTGTTTTTATAAAAAATAGTATTATAAAAATAATACTATATTATACCTAAAACAAATTCTATTTATGTTGATTTATATATGAAAAAAATTATGTAAAAAATTACAATCACATTAGTATAAAAATACATAAATATTTTATATCTTAATTTTTCCATAATTAAATGAGAAAGAAAAAAAGAAGATAAAAGTGAAATTACCTACTCCATTAGTTAAAATAAAATATTTCTCGTCCTGTCTGGCCTAGGGGTGGGAAATTATACCGAAATACCGTACCGAAAATATAGATTTTTCAGTATACCGCAATTTCCGGTACGGTATGATACCGTACCGCAGTGTTTCGGTACAGTAACAGTATCAATTTTTCTATACTGCGGTATACCGAATCCACGGTATACATGTATACCGATAGATTATTATTATTATTATATATATATATATATATATATATAGGGAGATGATCAAAATAAGTATGTGTTTAAATCCAGAAATGCAGACCAAATCTTGGCCCTAGGATTAGATGATCTAATGGTCAATAATTAACCAAAAACACGGAAGGTCATAATTAAACAATTTTAGGTCATATTATAATATTTGGGTTTAATGTCATGCTAAGATCGTTTTAGGTCATGCTTTGTTAGCATGACCTAAAAATTACCTAATTATGACCTAAAAGTGACCTAATTATGATATTGTTCTGCGTTTCTGTATTTAAATCTAGTTTTGCATAGATCAAAACCCTATATATATATATATATATATATATATATATATATATATATTATATTAAAAAAATTTAAAAATAGAATTCTCTAAAATTAAAAAAAATTAAAATGTAATATTTGGATATATATTATATTAAATTTTAAAAAAAATGTATATATATATATATATATATATTATTAAATAAAATTTTTAAAAAATTAAATGTAATATATATATATATATATATATATATATATATAGGGGGAGCGTTATTCTCCTTTTCACATCTTAGATCCTTTTTCCTTCTTAATATTACGCGTTAGATCTAAGGCATCAACGGATCAGATTGATTCTATAAAACTGGTTCCGTGTTGCATTATAGAAGGTGGTTGTATGCATTACAGGGTTATTATTGACATTAGACGGAAAAGTAACTGCCACATTTTGGTATCTGCGAATAATGCACCACATGGTCACGAGTAATGCATATAATTGGCTATATAATGCACAATATGTGAACTGCAATGCATACGAATAAGATGTACCATCTTATGATGTTTGGACACACGTTTCTTGTTTCCCCTAAGGGTTTAATAAGCTTAGGGGCTAGGGTATAGTACGTAGACACGTATGTAATCTTCACATGGTAACGAGTAATGGATATAATTGACTATATAATGCACAATTTGTGAACTGCAATGCATACGAACAAGATGTGCTGTGTTATGATGTTTGACACACGTTTCTTGTTTCCCCTAAGGGTTTAATAAGCTTAGGGGCTAGGGTATAGTACGTACGCATTAATAACAAATTATAAAACGATACGAATAATTCACCAAATTGTCACGAGTAATGGATGTTATTAACTATATAATGCACAATATGTGAACTGCAATGCATACGAATAAGATGTACCATGTTATGATGTTTGACACACGTTTCTTGTTTCCCCTAAGGGTTTAATAAGCTTAGGGGCTAGGGTATAGTACGTAGACATTACTAACAAATTGTTGTTATTGGAATATACGTATGTGCATTATTTGGTTTAGGTAGTGCATTATGTAGCTCTTAATTGTCATTATCTCAGTATATTATGCATTATTAGAGGTATTGTGTATATGGGTTAATCAACGTATTGAAGATTACATACGTGCATTTAGTAATGTCTACGTACTATACCCTAGCCCCTAAGCTTATTAAACCCTTAGGGGAAACAAGAAACGTGTGTCAAACATCATAACATGGTACATCTTATTCGTATGCATTGCAGTTCACATATTGTGCATTATATAGTTAATAACATCCATTACTCGTGACAATTTGGTGAATTATTCGTATCGTTTTATAATTTGTTATTAATGCGTACGTACTATACCCTAGCCCCTAAGCGTATTAAACCCTTAGGGGAAACAAGAAACGTGTGTCAAACATCATAACACAGCACATCTTGTTCGTATGCATTGCAGTTCACAAATTGTGCATTATATAGTCAAATATATCCATTACTCGTTACCATGTGAAGATTACATGCATGTCTACGTACTATACCCTAGCCCCTAAGCTTATTAAACCCTTAGGGGAAACAAGAAACGTGTGTCAAACATCATAACACAACACATCTTGTTCGTATGCATTGCAGTTTACATATTGTGCATTATATAGGCAATTATATGCATTACTCGTGACCATGTGGTGCATTATTCGTAGCGGTTTCCAGCCATTATTAGATTACTATTGTACCCTCATAATGCACAAAATAGGACAAATAATGCAACACGGGATTAATTACCCAATGTTGATCTTGACCGTCCATTTCTCTAATCTAATGGCTGATATTAAGAAGGAAAAATGAGGAAATATAGGAAAAGGAAATGAAGGTCATGATCTATGGCAAGTGCCCCTTAAACCAATAACTAGAGAACAAATCATAGCCACAAGATCAAAAAAATCAAGGGCTAGTATTAATACATATAATTTTTGAATTTAAGGAGAAATTAATTCCCTCTATCACAAATTTACTTCACAATAACAAGGCGGGGTATAATGGTCATTGCACAGAAAAATTAGTGATGCTGAGCGATGGGAATGGGGATTTCACTTGGGCGATTGGGTGCGAGCTGGATCTGAGCGAAAACCGGTAGGATTGGGGGTGAGGTCGAGGAGGTATGCGATGCTGGTCGAAAACGGCATCGTTAAGCTGTTGAATTTGGAGGAGGGTGGTGCCTTCAATGTAAGCAGCGCCGAGGACTTGCTCAAAGCCATTTGATTGATTTTCTTTTTTAATAATGAGGAAATGTTCTAGTTTTGAATTTTGACTCTTCCACTTCTTTGATTGCTATACGATCATGGAATTTATTTTGGTTGCTAATAATGATAATGCCTTGTCAAATTCGAATATGTTTGTTTGTGTGAGTACAGAAGGAGATAATCTGGTGAGTACAGAAGCAAACAGAATGAAAGGAGGGAAGAATAAGAAGTCGAGGTTTTGTTGCTTAAATTTCGATTCTTGATAGCTAGTGAACTACTGCAGGAGTTACGAAAACTCGAGCTCTTATAGGTTTATGTACATTATTGGCTTTCGATTTTTTTCTGCAACTACAGTATTTGGCAGTTTCATTCAAGATTGTGTAATTTTATGTTTAGTTTAGTTTTAAAATCCTAACCTCAGTACGCAGGCAGAAGATAAATAAAGAGCACTTTTTTTTGTCTATTATCTATGTAATGTAATGGATTTATTTTAATTATCATTTTCGCTTTGCCAATATATTGTGTAATATCATCACTCTTGTTTACAAAACAAGAGTGAAGTAAAATCATGCTAAGAGTGATGTGATTTGTAAACAAGAGTGAAGTAAAATCATGCTAAGAGTGATGTGTTTTGTAAACAACAGTGAAGTAAAATCATGCTAAGAGTGACGTGTTTTGTAAACAAGAGTGAAGTAAAATCATGCTAAGAGTGATGTGTTATGTAAACAAGAGAGAAGTAAAATCATGCTAAGAGTGATGTGTTTTGTAAACAAGAGTGATGTGTTTTGTAAACAAGAGTGAAGTAAAATCATAATAAGAGTGATGTGTTTTGTAAACAAGAGTGAAGTAAAATCATGCTAAGAGTGATGTGTTTTGTAAACAAGAGTGAAGTAAAATCATGCTAAGAGTGATGTGTTTTGTAAACAAGAGTGAAGTAAAATCATGCTAAGAGTGATGTGTTTTGTAAACACGAGTGAAGTAAAATCATGCTAAGAGTGATGTGTTTTGTAAACAAGAGTGAAGTAAAATCATGCTAAGAGTGATGTGTTTTGTAAACAAGAGTGAAGTAAAATCATGCTAAGAGTGATGTGTTTTGTAAACAAGAGTGAAGTAAAATCATGCTAAGAGTGATGTGTTTTGTAAACACGAGTGAAGTAAAATCATGCTAAGAGTGATGTGTTTTGTAAACAAGAGTGAAGTAAAATCATGCTAAGAGTGATGTGTTTTGTAAATAAGAGTGAAGTAAATCATGCTAAGAGTGATGTGTTTTGTAAACAACAGTGAAGTAAAATCATGCTAAGAGTGATGTGTTTTGTAAACAAGAGTGAAGTAAAATCATACTAAGAGTGATGTGTTTTGTAAACAACAGTGAAGTAAAATCATGCTAATAGTGATGTATTAATATACATTTATTCTTCTTTATCTTATTGTGACATTTCATCAAACACATATTATGCTCATATTAATATACATCTATTCTTCATTATAGGCTTCTTTATCTTATAATGAATCTAACCAAAAGATTTACAGAAAACAAAAAAACAATAACAAAATTTACAGATAATCAAAAACAATTTCACGAAAAACATATTAGAAATCCATTGAAATTTTCCAACAGCTGCAACGATCACCAGAAACTTCTCCTCCATCACCGGCGGCTCCGCCTTAGAAGCTCCGTCGGCCTCGAGGTCCCTCTCGGCGTCTTCGGAGAGCTTCCAGTAGGAGCATGATCGTGATGGACTTTACACAATGGGTTCGCAATTCTAGCAGCTTTGGGATGATCGGTCATATTCAATTGAAGGCGTGAAATCTGTTAACCATAGACTCTGATCAATTTAAAAATTGGAGGCTGATCGTAATTTGAGGTAGAGTCGATCTCAATTTGATATTGAATATATATCAGAATTGATCGCAGGTTGAACAAATTAGAATTGATCGCGATTCATATGAAAATTTGACGTAGAAAGGATCGCAATTTGAGTGAAATCGAATGCAAAATTGGTTGTTAGTTGAAAAAAATCAGAATCAATCACAATATGAGGAAGAATTCATCATGAAATATGGGATGAAGTTGATCGTGAAATTTGGAATGATATCACAAATAAATCTGGAATATCATATGGAAATCACGATCCATATGAAAATATGGGATAAATTATTATTTCCAAAAATGCCCTTGTTCACTTATTTCTTTATTAAATATGAACGTTTAATTCAACATTTAAATTAATATGGATTACTATGATGTGTGGTTGAGATTTGTTCTCTAGTTATACACTTAAAATTAGTTATATCTTGATCACTCCCCTATATATATATATTACATTTATAAATATTTTGGATACAATAGGTTTTTTTCGGTTATACCGTTACCATACCGCATACCGTTATTACGGTATGGTAACGGTATCAAAAATTATCATAATGAATTTCTGGTATACCGGAAATTCGGTATGGTATCGGTATGGAATTTTGACATATCGTAATTTCTGGTACGGTATGCGGTATGGCACGGTCGGTATGGTATACCGTACCGACCCACCCCTAGTCTGGCCAAATATATATACTCCGTGAAAACAAGAGTGGAACAAATCTCTATACACATAATATTACAGGGGAACACTTACAGATATAACATCCTACACGTAGGGATCAGATCACTCAGGTTAACTAATTATCGGGACCTCTTTTTGTTATTGAATCAACACCGAGATGGTTAATCTCAGTAAAGAACAAGTCAATTACAAGATATTTGTTACAACTAGAATCGTATGCTACGAGTACAAGATTACAGTAAATCCTAACCTATATAGGATCTGGAACCGATCGAATATCTCGAGCTATACACTGTGAATCTCCTGCACACTGAATACACAAGTTAGTAACACAATATCCAAGATCCTTGCGGATCTAAACTGCAAATGAAAGACAAGAACAAAATAGGACAGAAGATTTAGAATATGGCTCAGGTCGCACACACGACTGCACAGGGCCAAGGACCTCCTCAATCTTCTCCAACAAATCACAAGGGAGCACAGTGAAACAATCGAACCCCAAAACCTAGGGTTTCCGATTACTACAACACAGTAGCCACCTCACACATCAAATGTCTCACACCACAGCCACAAGGCTTCAAGAACACACAAATCCCATGGATCTAAGAAATCAACCGAAGATCTTCCACCAAACAGCCAGAATCGAACTCAACCGTTCGAAACCAAAGAGATCTCCTAATCAACCCAGGAGTTGAGAGATGCACACTCGATTCTCACTAAAACAGAGAAGGAGTCACCGGAGAAGAAAGATTGGAAACCATTTCAGAGAGAGAGAGAGAGAGAGAGAGAAAGTTCTAGAGAGAAGCCGGAGAGAAAGCATGTAGAGAGAGAGGCAAGTGAACAGACTGAGGAGTCAAGGAGGCGCAGGGAGTGTATAACTGAGCAAACAAACACACCCTAGATCCAACGGCTCATCGTCATGATCCGCGTGAGGTGGCATACGTGGCAGCCATCGGAGCGTCCATTTAAATATTGGGTCAAATCCGGATTGGGTCACCAATAAACATAAATTGGCCATCAATTAAAACCAGCCCACCTGAATTAAATAGCAAGCTCAAATTGAAGTCCACAATTATTTCACACTACATATACAAGCCATTAGATGTAGAGACTAACTACCTATACAAGCCATTAGATGTAGAGACGTGTGGTGGTGATTTCATCAACTGGGATTGCATTTGAGAGTCTTTTCGTTGCATAGACGGGTAGGGTAATTCAGTCAGTTCATAAAAGATAATTACTCATCCGAAACAGAATGTGCGTGATTTCAGTTCATACACCGTCTCACTTCTCACCTTCAATTCATTTTCAATCTTTCAACTCTCTCTCCAATTCATCCAAAAACGTCTTCTCACTACGGAAATGTGACAGAATGGGCGAATGTGACATGACTTTTTAGCTATATTTTTAAATAGAGTAAAGGCCAAAATTGGTCCTGAACATATAGCCATTTTACGATTTGGTCCTAAACATTATCTTTTGGATTTTTTGGTCCTGCACATATGGACATTTGATCATTTTGGTCCTGCACATATGGAAATTTGATCATTTTGGTCATCCGTCAGCATTTTCGTTAAAAACTAACGGTCAACATTATCTTTTGGATTTTTTGGTCCTGCACATATGGATATTTGATCATTTTGGTCCTGCACATATGGAATTTTGATCATTTTGGTCCTCCGTCAACATTTTCGTTAAAAACTAACGGTCAACGGCCGATTTTTGACTAAAACAATGGGCTGGGTCGGGTCGTGTTTGGGTCGGGTTTGGGTTACACGTTAAGAAAAAAAATAATTATTTTTTATTAATTAAAAAATTATAAAACTTTAATTTTTAGTTATTTTTGTTGATTAAAAATATTATAACGACTAAAACATGATGTTATTATACGATTTAAACATGATATTACACGATAAAATAAAAAATTACCAAATTAAAATAATCATTTTTTAATCAAAACAATAAAATTAAAGTATACTAATATTAAATCTATATAATAAAATTAAATAATTAAAAAATTATTTTTAATAAAATCTAAGCATAATATTTTCTTCAAATTCATGAAAAAATTAATTAAAAAATACGATACTTTAATTTTATTAATTAAAAAATATTAATTAATTTTTTAAGAATATTATGCTTAGATTTTAAGAAAATATCATTTTTTTCTTAACGTGTAACCCAAACCCGACCCAAACACGACCCGACCCAACCCATTGTTTTAGTCAAAAATCGGCCGTTGACCGTTAGTTTTTAACGAAAATATTGACGGATGACCAAAATGATCAAAATTCCATATGTGCATGACCAAAATGATCAAATGTCCATATGTGCAGGACCAAAAAATCCAAAAGATAATGTTGACCGTTAGTTTTTAACGGAAATATTGACGGAGGACCAAAATGATCAAATGTCCATATGTGCAGGACCAAAAAATCCAAAAGATAATGTTTAGGACCAAAATCGTAAAATGGCTATATGTTCAGGACCAATTTTGGCCTTTACTCTTTTAAATACTAGCATGTTTTACACCTTTTAAAAATAGATTTACACAAAAAATGTTCGAACGACGTGATTTTTTTCAGGTAGCAAATTAGATCTTATGATAAACTTTAAACCATTTTCATTAAAGATTACTACTAGTGATATTCGGTGGATTTATTGCCTTTTTTCAATGAATTCCTGGTCCTAGATTCGATTTCCATAGCAGGAAATTGGCAACTTAGCTTCTTCTGTATTATTATTGGGCCATCAATGTCAACATTGTTTTACGACTATCATTTATTTTTTTTAATTTCATTTTACTTTCATGAGTGGGAATCAATTGGTGCTCTTCTCAACACGGAATTTTTACCACTAAGCTACAGAGCGAATTTATGTTCGTAGGAGAGACGCATGAGTGTCATGCGTTTTACCCTAAGACGCATGTCCCTCATGCGTCTTTCAATTAAAAAAAAAAAAAATTAAAAGACGCATTATGCTCATGCGTCTTACCCTAAAACGCATCACGGTCATGCGTTTCATTAACGAGTGACGCATGAGGGTCATTCGTCTCTGCGAAAGCCGGAATTTAAAAAAAAACAAGTACACTTATGGAATGTAAAAAAATACCCTAGAAAAAAAAAATTAACCTGGCGTTTTTGCGAACTGAACTCGAATAACAACCAACCAGCGACATCTGATTTACTCTGCGGGCTACAAACAAGCAATTTCGAACCCCCAGAGGCCGATGCCGGAGAAACATCAAGAAATGGTAAATTCCAACCTTTATTGTTCGTCGTTCGTGTTTTTTAAATTTTTAGTTGCTGTCAATAAGTAATATGTAGATTTTAGGGTTTATTCAATTTGTGTGTTTTTGTTCTGGGGATTTTAGGGTTTATTTGTTCGTCGGCCGAATCGCCAGAACCTTAATTCCGTATGGATTTGGCTTCCATTGTTGGAGATTTCAGATGATTGCTTATTTTGCCGCTTAATTATGTATTATTCTTGCATTATTTGTGGGATTATCCGAGTATAGTTTTCGAAATTGTGTCTTGTAAACGGTGTGTTGCATCTGGTTCTTGATGGTGATTATTATGTTGCTTAATTTCTCCTTTATCCTTCTTAATATGTGTAAACTATATCAATGTTGTCGACGATGCATAATTATCTAAATAATTGTGTGCTTAATTTGACCTCGAACATTGTTAATATGATTAAACTGTTGCTTATTGAAATTTTTTGGAATGTGCTAAATTTGTTTTGGAATGTGCTAAATTTGTTTCAAATTTGCTGGTGTGTGTATTGGGCATCTGTAGTCGGGATAGTATTTGATGGTGCTTATTATGTTGCTTAATTTGTCCTTTGGTGTGCTTAATATGTGTAAACTATAGCAATGTGGCCAACGATGCATAATTATCCGATTAATCGTATGCTTAATTTGACCTCGAACATGCTTAATATCGTTAAATTGTTGCGTATTGCACTTTTTTGGATATCACTAGTTTTGCTTAATTTGTTTCAGAATGTGTTTAATTTGTGTCAAATTTTGCCAAAAACTTGATTAATCTTATTCGATCAACAGTTATTAAGCGACATAGACGAGGGGAGAAACATGATGATGCGACAAATAAACCCGAGGGGAAGAAATCAAAATAGGGAGAAGGAAATAACATTATTACAATTCAATGTCGTTGTAATAGTGATACGTTATTTTGCATATATTTTCTTTAACAAAATAAAAAAAATTGCATTAGTACTGCAATTGGATAACATGAAGATGCAACATTATGTCAATGAATTGTATTTGCACCAGGGATGTACTGCTTACCTTTTGGTTTCTTATAAGCTTCTGACATTTTCAATACAATTGTTGCGAAAAAATTAATACTATGCAATTATTAAGCCATAATTAGTTATTTTTGAAGAAATCTAATGGCATAAAATGGAAGGATGTTGTAATCTAATAATTAGTTATTTTTGAAGTGCTCCCCTAATATTATATTAGCATTATTTAATATTTTGTCTTTTAGTTAGTCTTATTCTCCAAATACGTCTTCTTCTTTCCTAAATAAGAGAGTAGCCATTGTTACTCTTCTTTGAAGTTTAAATTCAGCCCTTTTTCACATTCAACTTCTAGTTATTTATTTACTCTGTAACAACATTAGTTTGGGAAGGGCTACATGTATTTCGATTCGAAATTTTTGAAAAAAATTAAAGTAGAAAATTTTATAAAAAAAATGAATTGGGGAGGGCTTAAAAGTACTAGTATGTCACATTCTGGCTTTTCAAACTTCAATATCCACTAATTCAAGACGTTTTTATCAATTTAAATTCTAAAGTACTATATGTCACATTCTGGTATCGAAAATATATTCATGAAGTTCATTACACCTCATTTTCAATTTTTCATCATTTATAAAGGTAGCCATATCAACAAGGGCGGACACATGAGGGTAGGGCTTTAGCCCCTAATGAATTTCTATTTTTAATTTTTTCTTTTATAAAGTTTTATAATTTTTTTATAATTTATACATATAATTATATTAAAGCCATTGTTAGTAATTTAAATCACATAGAAAATTGTTTTCAAATAATATTTTGAAAATATAGCCCTAATTAATACTCATTTCTGAGTCTGCCCCGGCATATCAATACAACAAAAATAAATACCACAAGAACTAGTGAACAACAGTTGTTAACTTGTCAAGTCTGCCCCTGCATATCAATACAACAAAAATAAATACCACAAGAACTAGTGAACAACGGTTGTTAACTTGTCAAATCTTCAAACGAAACCATAGGGCCCAAAACTGCACCATTCACATGCACCAAATTTAACTATTCATTTCATCTTTTGTGTGATTGATAGGATATAATTCCTCTCAGTTAGAGCACTCAAGCCAACTACGACGGACAAATCCAAGTGTAGGTGCTAGGGTTTCGAAAACTATAACGTATATATGCATGAAAATAGGAAGGAAAATATAAATAAAATATTACTCCATATTTGAAGGAATAATCCTTGTACTAGGCCGGCCTGCTTTGGACGTCCGTACTCCTTGTTCTTGGGCTATTGGGGTCGGTTGCTACTTTTAGGCCGAGTGAAGGCCGGAATCCCTTATATGCACCGCCCGTTGAAAATGACGAAAATGACATGAACTATTACTATAAAGGACCACACAGAGCAGACATATGTAAACAGATGGGGAACCAGCTAGAGGTGTAAACAAAATTTGAGGAGTACTACGGTAAATGGTGTTCACATTAACAAACACAAACTCATCCTGTATTCGACCACTGCAAACATAAGCAATGAGGTAACGCAATTACAGACACAACGTTAAACCCAAAGCATGATATACAATAAGATTATTGGATTGTTGCAAGGAAAAGCAAAGAGTAATGAATATGGATAATTTATAAGAAAAATAAAAATAAAAAATTAATTCAAGGACTTGCACACGAATTTTTCTTGCCATAACAGTTCAATACTCTATTGGTTTTAATGTCTAAACTGGACTCGAGAATTATAAAACCTTGTATAAAAGCCTATGAATCAACCGATGGACCCACAAATGGTGTCTCTGTGTCACTACATATTTTATCTATCAACCAAAAATATAAACTACAATGTCATGGACTGTTAAGAAATACTAGTATTTCCATGATCAGTTGCGTCTTGTTGTTGACTAAATTTAGCATAATTAATCAGTTGCGTCTACGACCTACATGTTTCGAAACCTTTCCAACGAGCTAAGCTATTCAATGTTTCTTGGTAGTGTAGTCTATAATTGTTTAGGTTAATCCTACAATTTTCGTACTAGATATTTGGAAACGTTCGAAACGTTCACCACCAGTAATTCAACTCTATTAGTTTGTTGTATCCAGGTTATTCAAACAATGCCCCCATCACTATTTTAGTATAAATACATCCATCCATGGAATATATGCCATGTCCAAAGTAGTTGCACTAATTAAGGAAAAGTGAGAAACAAAACATTTCTGAAAATAATAATAATGGAGTCGTCACTGCTGTCAATCGAGTCCCTTGTTAATCAAGTGAAAAATGAAATATTTTGTAAGCTCCATAGCCATAGTGATGCATTTGTGTCCCCCTCAGCCTATGACACTGCTTGGCTTGCCATGATTCCCCACCAAAATAATCACAAAATTCCCATGTTTTCCAACTGCCTGAATTGGATAATCCAAAACCAAAAAGAAGGTGGGTTTTGGGGAGAAACCAATGAAGAAGGAATTCCCACCATTGATGCTCTCCCCTCTACTCTTGCTTGCTTGATTGCTCTCAAAATGTGGGACCCTGCCCATCCAAATATTGAATCTGGTATTATTATATTTCATTCATATACATTGAAGACTAAAGTCCAAAATTGGTCCCGTATATTTGTCTAAACAATATGTTTTGGTTCATATTTAATGGTTCCATAAAAAAATCAATGGTCCAAAAACTTTAGGCTAGATTGAATTAGTAAGTTAGTTTGAGACACTTTTTATGTACATGCAGGGCTGAGGTTCATTGAGTTGAAGGCGGAGATACTTCTCAAGATAAACTATCAGAACTTGCCGCGGTGGTTCGTGCTTGCTTTTCCGGCGATGATTGAGCTGGCGGAGGCGCACGCGCTTCCTCTTGTTTTCCCTCATGGATTAGTCACAGTCATAGCTCACATTTTTCTCATGCGCCAACATATTCTTGAAACGTACGTACGACTCTTGAAACGTACGTACGAAATATCTGCAATCACTCCTTCACAAATTTCCCAATGGAGGTACTTAATTTAATCTAATCTAACCACTTATTGCTAAGTAATATGTCCATAAAAAAATTCAGTAATTAAAAGAAAAGTAATGACATTGTAGTACCTGCAATATATCCTGTGGATGGAGACTTGATAAAACAGTCTTTGGTGTACCACGTTCAAGGACTAGGCCTAGCTTCCCATTTTCATCAAGATATTGAGCTGCTGCTTGCTCAAATTTATAGGTACTAATCCCGTTTCTAACTACCATCTTGGCTAATGAACCGCAACATCATAGTAGTAAATGATTAATTAACTAAATCGTCGTATTGATTTGCGTTCGTTCAGGAGTCAGCAGAATAACAAACCAATTCCGAATTGTTGCAACTTGTGTTCTCAGACAGATTTGATCAAGAATTGATGAGTAAATCTTGCAAGCAAACACATTTATATTGCATGAAGGTGTTTGAGATGTTCTTCAACTCAGCCAATCTCTTTGACAGTGAAACTGCACTTATGCAAGATATAAACAAGTCCATTTACCTTCCCATTACTCATCGCAAACCCTTCAACCCTAATGTCGTTCCCTCCCTCAAAAACAACGACAAGTCCAAGGTTGTCGATCCTAATGTTGTTCCCTCGCTCAAAAACAACGACAAGTCCAAGGTTTCCACTCGCGTCCACACCCTCTCCAACTCAAAGCCTCCACTACACACCACCAATTATATCAAACTTGCACCCTCACAGAAACTACTGCCCCTTCCCATAAGATGTAATATGCGTCTCACCGGCTTCGGGTTGCCACTTTAATGATCTTCTACACTTCATTTATATGCTATCATGAATAAGTTTGGTATTTGGGGACTAATATCAAATGTATGTGTAGTTCTAATAGTGTTTAGCCACTGTATTTTACTTTCATGTCAAAAGTTTCCAAGAGTGGTCTTGCTTTTATAGTTCATGCTTATTATCTTATGGTTGTATGTTTTTATATTATCTGTATACTATACAGATAATATTTCATTAGTAGCTTTATGGCCTAATTAAAACATCAATCATGATTAATCTATTCAACAGATGTATAATTGATTGATGTTTGATTCACCATTCAAGTTTTGCCGCGTATAGACAATAATATTGGTCTAGGACCCTTCAAAAGATTAAAAAAGAAAAGCATGATAAGCCAATAAATATGTCACTACAGCAACCTCCACTAATCTAAGTTGTGTTTTTTTATAACTGTCCACTAACTAGAAAAGAGTCACTCGAGAATTTGATAAGAAATATAGTACTACTATATAATAATTTGAGTAATGTAATTTTTGTAGTAGCAAAAATGCCAAGACTTGACCAATCTTTGCATCATGGAGTTTAATATATGGTGAATTATAATATATGATTGGATACATTAAGTAGAAAAATGCTCAATTCCATCTCTGAGAAGGTGGAGATTCTCCTGCAAGAAAGGAGGCAAAGAAAGCAAGGGATTCACTGGGTTTGAAGATGGGCACAGCATGTCCTGCTCCTCTAAATGTGGCGAATGTCAGTCCATAGTACTCTTGCACCCATCCACTAACCTACAAATCAAATCGAGATCACGCACAGCCATCGTCCTAAAGGTTTAATTGTTGGAAATAACAAACACCTCGTACCTGTTTCCCGTGGTACCAAGGTCGCCACGCCCTCTTGATCGCGAGTTCTAACGAGCTCAAACTGTATCTCGTCGACAGAACAGGAACTCTGCCATCCGTATCACCACTGACACCAAAACCAAATTCTCACTAACATTAACCATTCCAACAAAATCAGATGTTAACAAGAAGCATCTGTCTATATATCTATACCTGTACACCCATATCCGGAGGCCAGCAGCTATGAGCTTCTTGTATATCGGAATAACAGATTTCTTCGTGTCATACCAGTTATGAAACACCGTCATACTGCACAGTCGAACATCACGTCAGTGTCTAGAAACTAACTCTACCTGGCATGAAGACATCCTCAAACTCACAATTATCATGAGAAAAAGTGATATTTATTATACTATCCTCTAACTAGAAAAGTGACAACCAAGCTAAGAAATGTGATCTGTCCGCACATCCTCACTAGGAGTACACCTCAAATAAAAATAAAAATAAAAATAAAATAATTGAAGCTTACTTGCATAAGCTCCATTTCTTGAGACTGATTCCATCAGAGACATGGAGGGCCTTCTGAACCTGGGGTTGATTGTAGTAAAACTTGGCATAGTCATCCAAGCACGGGTCATAACCACCCATCATTCTCGGCATCTACACATGTAAGATCATTTTTTCGGCCTTCTATTTTCCATAGTTGAAACAAGAGAAAAAAATAATAGCACTTACCATCTTGGATGACCTCCTGGCTTTGAGCTGACTTGATAAACCAGATGAATTAGCTATGCACACTGATGTATAAAGGCTGTACATATCTATCTCATCATACTGGGTAAGCAGTTCATCCCAGCCAGCATAGCAATCGCTGTTGTTCAACGTGTCATCACTGTAAAAATCGCAGGACTTGATAATGGTCTTGTAGGTCTCATCCGAGACCACAGCATGGCTCCAGGCATAGTCCACCATGCCTCTCCAGTCCTCTGCATCGTGTGTCTCCGGATTGCCCAGCTACCAAGAGAAAAGGGAGTTCAACGTATTTTTCTTATATTTTGTGAATAATAGAAATTTCAAAGGATTAAATACCAGTATGCCTCTGAGATTAATGAATAAGGAAGAGGGATCTGTATTCTTGTCATGAATGATTTCAGCCAGCTCAGGAACATACTTCCCTGATCAAACACACACATGAGATCAGACCAAATTTTTACAGAGACGGGTGCTGGAAATCGAGCATAAGTATACCTGCATAGCTCTCTCCAGCTATATAAAATATTCGATGTTGATATGATGGGAACTTGAGGAACCAGTTGTGGAGGAAAGCATATGCATCATTTGCTGGAAAAAGTAGTCCAATAAAATTTGTTATACAGTCAGCCAAATGTGGACCAGATTTACAGTAAAATATAACAGTAAGGTTTACCTGTAAAGTCATCCCCCAGCCTATCATAATCACCACTAGTGTTTGTGTATGAAAAGCCCACACCAATTGGAGATTCCAGGAACAATAAGTTGGCTTCTGTACCATCAAACAGGATACATAAATAACTTTTCAATCCCTGTATATATTAACATGCTACAATATCCAGTTTGTTTTGCTTTAGATCTGATGAGAATATTTCTTCTTGCTATATAATGGAAAAAAAGAAAACGAAAAATCAAACCTTTGGTCCATGAGAAAGGATTTAATTTCAAGCCACGCCCATCGCTGTCCACAAAGAAAGGCCCAATTTCTTGTGTTGCTCCATATCCCACGGAAAGAACAACCGGGACCTAGAAGATATATAGAACCTGATATCAGCAGCAAATACGGTAGTAGAAAAAGGTAAAAATGAAATAACAAGGAACATACAACCACAACCTTGAACCATATAATTTAAAGGGAAGCAAAACTTATGTACGATGAATCCTCTGCCTTTAGAAATGGCATAGAACGGAAACTGCTTATGTCTTTTGTTTAGATAGATTTAAAGAAAAAATATGGTTAAAAGATTGATATTAGGTTGACAAGGACAGATGAAAATGTGCTTAGCGTTCATGCTTCTGCATCAAATGGATCATGCTACAAGCAAATAAAACAACTACGATACTTCTAGAAGACCTTGGCAGCCTCAAGATTTTATATAAGATTATAGCATACATATGTGTGATGCATGCTCGTTGAATTCTAAAACATTATGAGGCAATTTTAGCCCTCTTACCTCCGTTTAGCCACAGCACTAAAGGTTTTTCATCAGCCAGAGTTGTGGCTTCGTAAAACCAGTAGAAGAGTGCTCTTCCATTGTTTTCATTCACTGTGACATAGCCAGCATAATGTTTAAAATTTACACTAGGTTGGCCAGGAAGACTTGTTACAAGATCCTCAGTGGCTGCTGAAGAATTGAATTTTATTTCACTAGACCAGTGCCGATATCTGGCTTCGGCTAAAGGTTTCATAGAAACCAAACTCAGAGAGAGGACAAAGAGCACTTTTAGAGCGATATCCATTGAGATATCAACTACCAATCCAGAGATGGTTATGAGATAAAATATGCCAAACTGGCATGTTTATTTATACATAGAGGATTAAATGTGTTTAACAAACAATGAGAGTGGCCACATTGTCTTTAGTGAGATATTCTATGTGGCACACAGCATTTTTAATTCGTCAGCAATTACTTTATGGCCTCTCACATGAATTTAGGCAGGTTATTACATAGCTAAACTAGCACCAATTAGAGTGGAGCCTCCATTTACATTTGGGTTGTTGGATCAACTTCACGTGGATATATATATATCAAGATTAAACTACACATTTCCAAATTGTATTAGTCAATATTCTTCTAGAGTGCAATCTTGTTCTTCAACAGTCGTATTCAACTTCTCTAAACTTGCTTTAACTGAATATCGTGCATTCTTTTGTGTATTAATTTGACTGCCTACATGTGTAAAAGGTGTGGGTGTGTGGTTAATGTCTAGATGAAAAAGCATCCAAATAGTATTAGTATTTCATAACCATTAGTAGAAGGCATCACTAACGTGATGGCTGAAGTTCTTTCCCAAGCTCCCAAGTCCCTTAATTTCTAAATCATAAAATATTTCACTGATTGATGTTTCTAATAAGTTCGAACTAGATAAGATGACTAAGCCTGGAAGCATAGGAGCTACGACTAAACATGCATGAATCTGAAATAGTATGAGATTTTATTGATGCTACATCACATGAACAAATCAAAGCAAACAGTTTGATAATATTAGATGGGCTTTCTCTATCATTGAAGCACGCAGTCAAAGAAAGTCACATAACCATTCTTTTTGCGTGATGATGACATCATGATCATTCAAATCAAGGTACAAATTTCAGTGACATCAAGCTACTATTACAAAGAGAATAGGAGGATCAGATTTGAACGGGGACGGATTTTTGCAGCATGCGCTGTTTTTCCCATATATTGACCACGTAATCATTTTTCTTTTTTTCATCAAAGTGGCAAGTGAAATGATATTTCAGTATATATTCTCAATTAGTGGTATGTGTGTGCAGTGTGTAGATAAAAGTTGACCTATTGTTTTGGAATCTCATCATCAAAAGAAAGAAAGAAAGAAAAGAAGATTGTGGCGAACCTTATGGTGTGTGGCTTAATCAAGGTGATGGAATTTGTATGATTGCAACAGCCAACTTGGATGTGGACCATGAGTTGGATTTCAACTTGATTTAGTTGAAAAATGAGAAGGAGAACATCTGTAACGAATAAATAAATTCAACAAAATTGGCAAGTGCAATTTATACAGGAAACTATATAATTATAATAATAAATCCTTCTAAGACCATCCTCTGTATATGTCAAATTAGCATAAATCTCAAATATAGTAGTGGCCTGGCCTGACATAGATGTGCATCATTAGCACGTTACCTCGATAATTCATATCAAAGAAATGCCCAGAAAAGGATCTGCATAAGTTTCTTAAAATATAGAGAGCACTAAGAACTTGGCTTCAGTTAAGTAAGTGCGGATACACTAAAATGTGAGTTCAGCATTCTCATAGGCAACTCCTGACTACACTGTTCCAAAAGTGTGTAGCAAAATGAGTTCTCACGTTGGTTCCGAATATGGTAGGTATTATAGTCTTGGAGCATAAAGCAACTAATTTAGTGGAGCATATTCTTAGGTGTGAGCTCAGAACCACAGATGAATTCCACAATCTAATTCAAGAAATGTATATCCTTACTTAACAGCCTATATATCCAATAAACTACAGTCACAAGTAGTGCAAGATGTTATTATATGCATGAAATTTTATATTTCTATAGGTTTTAAATCAAGCTTGTGGTGTACACATCAATAAGCATACTAAACTAATTAAATTAATTTTCCCAACAAGCAGCATGAAGCCACTATCTGTATCGTGCAGACACATATCATGGATGACCATGTGTTGAGTATTGAGAATCGTGGATGCCAGAATGGGAGACAAAATCTAATGGATTGAGCATTGCCCCTTCATCATCAAGTTTGCTGTCATATAGTCTTTATTTGAGCCGAAAAGGGAGAAAATGGCTCTTTTTGAGACAAACCTTGAGAATTTTATCTTAATTACAAAACCTATGCAGCCGTCAAGTGGAATATCGTGTAAAGTTCTTTGCTGAAAGAGCTATCTTGTGATCTGTTCAAGAAACAAAGAAACTGAATAATTTACTGTCATCTTTTCTTATTTGTGATTTATTACAATAAAAACCCTCCAAGTTCTACATCTCATTAAATTTCTAAGGCACATTCTAAATCAGGTAGAGAGAGAGAGAAATACTACTCCCTCCGTCCCTTAATAGGAGTCGCTCTTTGACCGGGCACGAGTTTTAAGAAATGTAGAGAAAAGTTGGTTGAAAAAGTTAGTGAAATGTGAGACCCACATTTTTATATTGGTTTTTATAATAAAATGTGAGTGGAGTGAGTTGGTGGAATGTGAGGCCTACTACTATTTATGGTAAAAATAAAGAGTGACTCTTAATGGGGGACGGCCCAAAATGGAAATTAGCGACTCTTATTCGGGGACTCGGGGACGGAGGGAGTATAAAGGTGGCACTACATTCCAACTAAGGCCCTTTTTTTCTCAAGTCAACCATGGCACTGGTTGGGAAAGAAGTTGCGTTGGTCATTCATCTTTTTTATCTACCACAGATGATATAGCAGAGTAGCTATAGCCGAATATGTTAGATAGACTCCAAAACACCGAAACAAACTTTAAGAATTAAAAAGTTGAAATATGATGAAAATGTGACTTGAAAAGATGGGGCAACCCCACGCCGTTGGTGGCCGATAGTAATGTATCAGCAATCCATGAGCTTTTTCACTTTATGCATGTAAGGTATAAGTTAATGGATGGGTCTTTTGCTGCTGTTAGGCCTGCTTGCCTGTCTTCGAAACGTGAAAGTCGTTTAGTCTTATCTCTAAGTCAATTTCCTACACACTGCATATAGCTTTGGACGACATAAACAACTGGAACTATATTTTCCCAACCAAGCAAAATATTCAAGAAAAATTTCTAGAATCAATTTTTCTAGAGGCAGAATCTAGGTTATGTAAGTTATTACTTCATCAACACAGATTCGAGATCAAATTTGACCCTGCCGGTGCTTTGATTAGGGAAACAATCGATAGCGAACACCACCTAGACCATCAGACTAAGATCATACGCGTGAATTAACAAACCCTTCTTTTCTAAAGGCCTAAAGTTCTTTGAGATATGCCTAATCCACTTCTATAAAAGAATGTCTACTTTTTGGAAACTTCATTGCAGCTACTACTAATCGAGCAAGTATAATTCTATCCAGTTTCCGATGTGTAAAACTTTGTAATCTCAGTCAAAAGTGCTCCATTCAAAAAGTGGGAAGGTGTTCTTGCTATATTGCTTTATCCTTTATTCTTATCATGGATGAATTTGTCGCCTTGGTTAGTGGTAGAAAATGATAAATTTATCAGCATATGCATCTAGGAATAATATATTTGAGGACGTCACATGGCTTATTCACGACTCACCAATCATGTTTATTGAGTAGCCTGATTCTCAATACATCAACTTATGTTCCTCCACAGCATAAGATTTTCTGGATTTTGAAGGAAAACAGTCCATAATAAGTAGTACTACAAGTTTCCAACAAAAGTAGAGGAGAAACAATAAAACCGTGTCAAAATATCCCCTTCAATTCTTACATCTTTCAAACCAATTAAACCGAAGAGTAATCCAAGAATAATGAAAGTAAAACAGAGTAAATAACAGAAATCATAATGAAATAATCAAAAGCACCTTTAATTAGCCTAGCCCCTCCTTTTTGACTAAGTGTACATTAGCTTTAATTTTCACTGTTTATGTAAACCCCCAACAGCAAATAAGCTTTATGATTCCAAAATGCAGTTGACCATGAGTCATGGAGAAATAAATAAACAAATAAAATTCAAGTAAAATATTTATGATAACTACCCCCACATCGGCAACAACGAAAAAAGAAAAGTAAGGGCTGTTTGCCACCACATTATTCTGGTCAGTCTCCACCAACCAGAACTTTCTAGGAAGCAATTCCAATTATACTTTGATTAAAAAAAAGAATCCAATTGCGAGAAGGGAGAAAAATGGAGGAAGAAAAGGCTATACCTCATTACTGGGGAGAAACTCCAGAAGAAGAGTATTACAAAGAACAGGGAATCAAATCAAGCAACTTCTACTACAAAGCAGCCAGTGGGCTAACCCTATTCACCAAATCATGGCAGCCAATCAAATCCGGGGCCCCACGCGGCGTCATCTGTATGGACCATGGCTATGGCAATGGCATCAGCTGGACCTTTCAGGCCCACCCCAATCTTCCTCGCCCAGAACGGATTCGCCCCCTCGACCTCCACGGCCACGGCCGCTCCCAAGGCCTCAAAGCCTACGTCCCTAACGTCGACGACGCTCTCTCATTCTTCGATTTCGCGATAGCCCAAGATCCAATTTTTGAGAAACCCCCAAAATTCTTGTACGGAGAGTCCATGGGAGGGGCTATCTGCTTGCTGATGCATTTCAAGAGGCCGGAATTCTTCAAAGGCGCGATCTTGATGGCGCCCATGTGCAAGATCTCAGAGAAGGTGAAGCCCAGGTGGCCGATTCCGCAGATCCTGACGGCGGTGGCGAGGTTCGCGCCGACGCTGGCGGTGGTGCCGACGGCGGATTTGCTTGAGAAATCGGTGAAGGTGGGGGAGAAGAAGATAATCGCGGCGATGAATCCGATGATGTATAAAGGGAAGCCGAGATTGGGGACGGTGGTGGAGCTGATCAGGGTTACGGAGTGCGTGAGTGAGCGATTGAGGGATGTGGAGATTCCGTTTGTGGTGATGCACGGAGATACTGACGTGGTGACGGATCCGGATGTGAGCAGAGAGCTGTATGAATTGGCGAGGAGTGAGGACAAGAGCATCAAGATTTATGAGGGGATGATGCACTCTCTTGTTTTTGGGGAAACTGATGAAAATGTTGCGATTGTTCGTGCTGATATTATTAGGTGGTTGGAGGAGAGATGTGATTGAAATTGAATTGTATGAAATCATCTCATAATTACATTTCATTCATTATATTCCAACAATCTTGATTCTACTTCTATGTGTTTGCTGTCTTCAAACAAGAATGAATACTCACTCACTATAGTAGTGTCTGTCTATCTCTTTGGATCCAAATTTTATGTTTCTCTTTTTTCCTCCAATCTTATGTTTTTTTAGTTGATATGCAAGTCTGCCTGTTACAGTTTTCACAGCAAACAAAATGAAAACCAGCTCCGAACTCTATGCATATTGAACTAGATTTTCTTGAGTCTTGTAGATGGGATGCATCTAAACAGAACAGGAGATTGAAATTTCAATAACAGGACGGCAGTCTTCAAACAAGAAGAATGCAACATGGAGTATGTATTACGAAGAAAAGCTCAAGATAAAAACTAAAGACGAGTACATATGACATGAATGAAGAAAACAAATGAATGTTATGTTCAAAATTAATTAAAAAAGGTCCCACTGGATTCAGAGTCCAATGTCCTAACAACTACACCATGAGACCTTGGTGTTAGAGTATGTATACATATTTATTATATACTTCATCTATCAAAGGAAGCACATTATTTTTATACATACCTTCTTCACTTCCCTTGATGAAAAAATATACTCGTTTTAGGGGTGGAAAATGGGTAGCGGATCCCAATTTTACGGGTTTGGGTAAGGTTGTGATTTTTTTCGGGTAAGGGGTATTACCCGATTTTAGTTTTAATTAAGGTTATTCCGTTCTGTAACCATACCTTCCGTTTTGATACTAGCATTTTGTAGTTTCTGTAATGAGTAATCAGTAATGCTTGTGTAGTTACAGTATTGAACTCTTTTTAAATACTCATGGGTTCGCATGCTCATGGAATTCCTCGCTAGCAGCCATGGTTTAACATTGTATTTAAGTTTTGCAGTTGTTATAATCCACTTTGCAAGTGGAGTGAAGTTAGACACTACCAAATTTATTTGTGGTTCTGGAACAATAACTGAGATTATTATTAAGCAGTAAAAATTAAACAGTGTAAAGTATAAACTACTCACTGAATAGTGAATACCAACAAGTAGGAAAAATATATTGACTAGAAAGATATGTTTATGTGACGGAACTCTATAAAAGCTATACACAAGGAGATAGCAAGTGATTTGCTTCTCTGTAAACATATTAACAATCTGTTCTCAAAAATCTATGCACTCTATTCTAAGCCTAATCATCTTTTCTAGTAAATGCTAGGCTATCAATCAAGCTTTTCAAAATGCTGTAAAATGTTAAAGAATACTCTGTCAGAAATGTCTTAATCAACCCTGAAATAGATACTTCAAATCTTCCACAGTGAGCCGAGTTTGTCGACCACCCGTCTCGTCCTCACCGAAGGCAGATGCAACCATCTCTCTCTTCTTTTCCTGAATAAAAGCAGTGTCACAAACATAACCCAAACAATGACATAAAGGGGATGATATTATTCCAAGTGAGAGGAGGTACCTGCAAGGCCAAAATGCGATCTTCTACTGTATCTTTCACAGTCAGACGATAAACTGAGACAGGCCGTGTCTGCCCGATACGATGTGCTCTATCTATAGCTTGGTCTTCAGTCGTCGGATTCCACCAGAGGTCAAGGAGGATGACGTGGCAAGCAGCCACCATGTTCAGTCCAAGACTAGCGGCTTTCAGAGACATGATCATGACAGTAACCTAGCACAAAGTTCGAGTAAACATCAACTTGAAACTTGCAAAAGACTAAACTAATCGACAGCATGCCAAAAGAGTAACAAACCTCTGGACGACTTTTAAATTCTTTCACTGCCTTGTCTCTGGCAGAAACAGGCATTGTTCCGTCAAGTCTGCGGTATTGAATGGATGAACTTTTCAAATAATCTTCAAGCAAATCCAACATCCTTGTCCACTGGGAGAACACAATTGCCTTCTCCCCTGCAACTTTAACAGAACTATTAGAAACATGTTTTATGTCTGGAGTTCCGTTCTCTCCCACTGAGTCACAATCATGCAACAAATCTGAACATCCTTCATTCGGCTCTAAGAAACTCAATGTTGATGCAGGAACATGTGGCTTAGACAAACCGGTCAAGAGCTCCATAGTAGCTTTAATTTTGGAAGAACCTTCTGGATAGCTTGATGAACAAGATCCAGAAACTTTAGCAAGCTCAGAATCAGAGCAGTTGAAGGTGTGGTTATTTTCTTGTTTTGGGTTATCTGATATAGCATTCCGTAATGTGGTGGTAGAAAATATGTGTGAGGAAGTAACACGAGTTTTGCAACTTTTGTAGGGACACTGGGTATCATCACCAATCATATGCTCACAAATGCACTGGTTGCAAAAGACATGCCCGCAGACAGTTACTACAGCATCTTCAGGTGGATCCTGTAATGTATTCACAGTATAAGATTCATACGAGTCATGGGTCCTCTACAATACAACTCAACATTTAAAGAAAAAGAGCTGATGACAGCAGAAGAAATAATTTTATATACTCACACTGCATATCCCACAAATTGCCAAAGAGCCTTCCAAACGATTCAGAAGGAAAATGTTTTTCTCCAGGGGAAAATTCATAGCCATGTTAATGGAGGAAGTCGTTTGTGTAGTAGAACCGAACCCCTTAACAAGAAGAGGGTGGTCACAAGCCTGTCGAAGCCGCAGAAGCATTAATAATATGTTCACATAGTTCTGTTTGACTGTCCCTGCTTTTGCATATTCCTGACAATAGCAGAAACAGAGGTCAAGGAGTTACAAAATTAACAAAGATACTTATAGACAAAATTGCATTTAGTATTGTTAACGTACTGCAAATTGGGCCTTTGAATCAGCCTCAAGTCTGCGATAGAAATCGCGCTCCTTCATGGAGAAATCAACCCTTTTCAATTCTATAGTTTTTGGTGGAAGATCAATAATTGGCTCCCCATCAATACAAGTACCTGAATCAAAGTTACCACCAAAATAGTATTACACTCCAGAGAGATGATTCTTCATTAATGAGAAATATCTCCATTTGTGGAAGCCAGAAAACCTAGCTGGGGCACTGCATTTCTAATCCTATGGTTTAGAATTCAACTACACAACAATGGGGAAAAGTGTTTTTTCTAAATATAAACTCATACGTGCTAAGCTTGCTCAGCTTCATCGCAGTAGGTGACTAAGTGGTATAATATACTCAGTGGCGGAGCCAGGAATTTTGCGGTGAGGGGCCCATGAAGAAGAACAATTTTAGCTCTACCACCGTTAATAGTTGCATGTATCTCTCAATGTTTTTGTCATCAAAATTAGTCGAAGGAAGAAGTTTTTTTGTCTTGAAGATCTTAAAAATAACGAGATATTTTTAGATATGTACTAGTACTCAAGAATTAAATGCATATCAAGCAAATTTAATCTAATCAAGAATAATTGATATATACACTTTGTGATGACTTAAAAAGTATTCTACCTACTAATACAATTAAGTTTTTCATAAATAAAGCAAAATTGTTTAATTATACATACTATAAAATCTGCATGAAGCTATTAATTACTCATTTACTCTATATTACAATACCAATAAAAAAGTAGTTTAAAATATAATATTTATTAATATAGATTACAATATTCACAAGTCATTGAACAAATAACATTCTTTCAAACTATAACCTTTAAAAGTCATTGTTTAAATATAACACTATCGCTTAAAAGTGATTTGACAGTAAAAATTATTGAGTAAATATAGCACATCTCTAAAATATAATTTGACAACAAATAAATTAGAATAACTTTGCGTAAATATTTGAAAATAGTATTTAAAAGACATTGGGTAAATATTGCAATGATGATTTGACGAGAAATAAGGAGTTGCTACTAGCAGTGGATAAATATTGAAAAAATAATGGCATAGCTGAGAATCGAACTCAGCACCTGCACGCAAGTATGATCTAAAGATCAGACCACTTGCCAACTGCGCTATCAATATTTTTCAATAGCGTATCTGAATATATATATTATAGGCAACACTCGAATGGCTGGGGGGGCCAAGGATCCCCATGCCCCACTGTAGCTCCGCCCCTGAATAGACTATCAAGTGCACAATAAAATAAAGTGAAATCAATTTTGCAAGTTTAAAGCACACTCAACTTGTGAAAGTCCAAAAATAAGCAATTCCACAATCATGCGCATGAAACAAAAAATCATAAGAATCAAATTCACCAAAACCTCATTTCAGGGAAGGGTCCATAGCTCCAAATGCAATTTTGGACGATGGACACTTGTTAGATACATAAAGCACTTAGAAGTGTAGGAACTGAAGGGGGGAGAAAGTGAAAAGCAAATAAACTGTCCATAGTTATTGAGGGCAAGGGAAATATAGACTAGAAGCTAGACGCAAGAGTGGTTAGAAGACAGAGATAATCTTACCTTTTGTTCGGCGCAACATGATAGTCTTCAGCACTGCTTGCAGTTTTTTGTACCCAACCGTAGGATTCCTATGGATTGGTGACTTCAGATGCTCACAGAAAGTCTTAAAAGTAGCATAAGGTTCATGCCTGAGAAATCTAAAGTAGCTATAAAGATCATCTATTGCATTCTGAATTGGTGTACCAGATAAGCACCACCTACGCTTAGCACGAAGTCCCCAGCAAGCCCTAGCTACTTGAGTTCTGTGGTTTTTGATGGTTTGAGCCTCATCCAGCACAACCCTATACCATCCAACCTTGGCAAGAGGGCCAGATATAGTTTCAAGCAATTCATTATCAATTTGTTTCTTACTCTTCTTACTCTTAGCTGACTTATTAGATGTAGTTTCAGGTAACTTCCTTTTTTTACTAGATGAGAATCCATTAAAAGGGGTGCCAAATTGATCATCATTCTCATCAACAACAGGCTGCTTTGGCACCTCCATGCTAACAATAGCATATGTTGTAATCACCACATCATATTTAGCAAGCTCAAGAGGATCCTTAATGCGGCCGCTTCCATGGTAAACTAGAACAGAAAGATTAGCTTCCCTAGTCACTTTATTGAACAACTCTTCAGACCATTGCCGGAGAACACTTGTTGGACATACAATAAGGGTGCCAGCAGGCGGTCTACCCTTTGTTTGCATGTTACTCTTGCAACCATTGTAAGTATCAGAAGCTCCATTGTCCTTGTCGAGATCACACATCTCCATTTGACATTGTTTCATAGTATTAGCTACCGGTGCTTTGAAAGAAGGTGACCTCTCTTTTAATATCAATGCAATAGTTGACACTGTCTTGCCAAGTCCCTACCATAACAGATGTAATAAAAAGTTAATGCCGGTGATTGATTATATACCCTTCAGAAAGAAAAGACCATAAAGCAACCTGATCATCCGCAAGAATCCCACCAGAACAACATGCACCTTTCGTCTCTTTGTTAACCATCCAGAATAAAGCAATGCGCTGCCCATTAGCTCAACTAGAGTCAGTAGGGATTGAGAAAACTATCATAGAATACACATTTGGACAGTGAAAAGCTATACGTTCAAGAATAACATAAAGTGAATCATAGAGCATAATACACATTTGGACAGTCTCTGTTGAAGCTTAATTTCTATATAGTTTTAAAAAGATTAATAAACCAAAAGACCTTTTCAATTCAAACACCAATAAGCACAAATTTTAATCTGGGTAAAGCAGTGAATTCTAGCCAAGGGGCATTCATGGATAAGGAGAACTCAATTGTAGGAAGGAATAAGGACGACAATACAAAGTGAAAATAGCCTTAAAAACTCTAGGCAACATCATCTCCCACAAATCACACCCCCTACCACCCCCCACCCACACAAAAACAAAAAAAACAAAAAAAAAAGAAAAAAGAAAACCCAATCTTCACCCAAGTCACTACTCCTCAATCCTCAAGATCATAAACCAATCAGATGTGTGTATACCCCTGGAAGAGCCAATAACCGAGTTGGGAACTTCATACCTGGTGTTTCAGTAGAGCCACAGCCAAACCATCAGGTGGAATAGCTTCTGATTTTGGCTGAGAAAGATCCTGCAACATATGCAAAACTTCACCATGGTCAATCATCCAAAACAAAACTACGAACTTTCATAGGGAAGGCATGCATAACAATTTATTATAGCTTCAGAAAAGCTAACTCGGCACATCAAATATGATAACATTAAATTTTAGAACATGCAACCAACATATAAGGTCTGAATTATTGAATCACCTGCACGGCAACTTGGAAAATAACCCGTTCATCATTTGGCCTAAGCCTTGAATGCCCCATTGTCATCTGGTCAACAGGGCCTATCGATGTTGAATATTGTGAAGCAGCCAAGAACTTTTCATTTATTGTAACAGGCTTTGAGGCTACTGCTGGTGTACTCATATCCTCAAGAATACAAAGATCAGAGTAATCATCGAGATTGATGGGCTCTAATGTGTTACTTTGAACCCTTTGGTAATTGATGATGGGAAGATAAAGATTGTTGAACTCTGATACCTCATTTTCCAACTTCTGACAATTCATTTCTGCCTTAACTGGCGCTAATGGCCATATGCCAGGTTGACATGACACCAGAAGATCAGAATTACCATCCTGAGCAAAAATGCCTATTTTTTGGTTGTTAGTCTGACCAAACACACCCTGAGGAAGGAAATCACTCTCAAAAAGCATGTCCTCGCCTTCATCCTCTCTGCATGAAACATAGTTCTCACACGAAACCGAAGAGAAGGAACCAGATGGAGACCATTGTATACTTTTTACAGCTGGCTGCTTACTCACATCCCCATGATATTTCCTACGGGCCATGTCAACTACCTCAGATGCTCTAGAAACAATTTCATTGGTGGTATCACCTCCTGTCTGGCTAAAGATGCATGACAGAGAATCAGGAGAAAGATTTTTTGTCTCCGCCTGCAATGTATTCATATCTCTGGAATAGCTAAATCCAACTTGGCCATTTAAGGGAACACTTCTACCACTCCCACATTCAGTTGTACATTCCCCAAACTGAGAAGCAGCCACATACATGTATGGTATTGCATTTATGGAGTCGTCGCTAAAATTTTCTCCTTCATCCTTAGCATTGACCATCCTACCTCCATCACAAGCTAAGGATTGAAATCCAGAACTACGAGAATCATAGGATGGACCATCTGAGCCGAAAAGGTGCATGCCACCATTTTCAGGAGTAAAATCTGGAATGTCGACTGTATTAATTTCACAAGAACTGGACTCCGTATGGGAAAGTTCCAGAGAAATCCTATCTCCATCAATAGCTGAGACATCCTCCTTGTCTGCAGCAAAAGACCAATGGTTAGTTTTTTCATAGGTTTCTGGTCACATATACAAACAATATCAAAACCTAGTACTCCCATCCCATAAAATAGTGCACACCTTGATGTGACACAGGTTTTTATAAACGTTAGGCAGTGTTTTGTGAGAGGAAAAAATAAATGGCCCCACTTTGTTGTATTTGTGTTAGTTAATGTAGATAATGGTGGGCCATAATTGTTGTTTTGTAAATAAGTACGTAAAATTAGAGTCAAGTAAAAAGAAAAGGTGTCAAGAAAATGAAAGTTAAAAAGTGTACACTATTAAGTGTACACTATTTTGCAGGACATCCCAAAATGACAAAGTGTGCACTATTTTCTGGGACGTGAGGAGTAACTTTTATTGGAAAATATTTAATATATTCTTGATAATGAAATTTAATAATTTATGCACAAACAGAACAAAAACACTAGAATGAAGCATTAAAATCAAGACTTACTTTCATAATGAAAATCTAGCCCAGAGTATCCAATCAGATCCTTATCATGGTTCATGTGAATATCAGCATAAGACTCTCCATCATGAGTAACATGGTGGGTGCCATACGAACCCAACGGGTCACAAGAATTGAACGTCCCAGATGGAGGTCTGCCACCATCATTTTGGTTGTATGATGATGGCGTCTGCGGACAACCAACTAGAGAACTATCAGAACGGCCATTTTCTTGGACCGATATTCCGTCAGTGACAGTTATAGAGCAGCTGTGCTCAGCTTTACTGAACTGTGGAGAAGGTTCTCGCATTCCAGCACCCACAATTGCAGAAGAAGCTCCTGCAGATCCTGAGATGCCATCTGAACTTCCAGTCCTAGAATCTGAGGTTTCAGCGTTGTGTGAGGGTGATAGTACACTAGATCCTGGTATCTCAGCTTTTGACAAAAATATATCGTTTGAATTCTGAACTCCTATCACAAATAAAATTGGACTTTGAAAATGAGGCATTTATAGCAAGATGCAGTAAATCATTATCATTTCACGTTGAAACCAAATGTTTAATCTCACTAAAATAATTTTCCCATCTACCCTAAAATGTACCCAGAAAAATGTTGGACTCTATCGATCAGTGGAAAAATTCTTTTTTTGGTAATGCATGTTAATGGAATTCCATTTTAATGAAGGGCTTTTGTATTCCGACACAGAGAGTGACGCATAACCATTATGCGTCTTTAATAGAGAGACGCACAACCATCATGCGTCTTTCTTTAGTGACGCATAAGCATTGTGCGTCTTTCTTTAGTGACGCATAAGCATTATGCGTCACTAAATAAACTCCATTCCAAAAGAATCAAACAAATAAACCATTCCTACTTCCTTCACCATTAGCAAAATCCCAAATTTCTTCACACCGCAACCAACATCGCCCCCAGCACCACCGCCAAAAAGCCACCACTCAAGCTCCCAGCGCCGCTGGCAGGAGCTGGCGCTACCGCCAGACCTGAGGGATAATCGACCTGAGAGATGGATTGCGGTGAAAGGCGAAGCGTGTGAAGAAGGCTTACAATAGTTTGAGGCCTCGAATTTCATCCAATTGTTTAATCTGTAATCTTTTCGATATACTAAGTTATCGGGAAAGAAAAGAGATGGATTTGTTTGATTGTATTATTCTTTCAACTGTTAAGATAGTAAAATGACATATAAATTTAATTCGTTACGTTTAATGATATCATTACATATTGTATAATATTTCATTCTATAACATAAAACATGTCATTTCGTGATGTAAAATATGACATTCTATAGCAAAAAAATGTTTAAAATATCATTAAGAAATGCATTTATCTGAATGTATATTATTATTTCAACCATTGATTGCTCTTTCTCCTAATTAAAATGTCCTTTATACATTTATATGTTAGTTAAATTTAATTGATTACGTTCTTTTAAAATATTAAATTTATAAAATGACATGGTTTGATTGAAAGTGTATTCTGTGCGCTGCTTCTGCCTTCTAAAAGCTGACTGAAAGACGCATAAGGGTTATGCGTCATTAGGGAGTGACGCATAAGGGTTATGCGTCTTTTAACGACGCATAATGGTTGTGCGTCATTAACCAAAGACGCATAAGGGTTGTGCGTTTCATTAATAACGACGCATAACGCTTATGCGTCACTCCCTAAGTCGGAATAAATCTAATCTCCTTCATTAAAATGGAATTTCAATAGTGGCCTAGAACAAAAATAGAAAGAACTCGTCGATCAGTTCCCAGAAGGAAAAAACAAATTTACAAATCTACAAGGCTGCTTACCAACCTTGTGGGACATCAATAAAAGATAGGTCTTCCAATATATTACCCTGCAAATTAACAGCAACTGGAATCACAACTCACGCACCTCACCTAAAACTTTATAACAGTGAAGTAATTTCCAACAGAGTAACAAAAATTATAATTTAATCCAGATCGTCGAAGCAGACAAGCAATCTAACAGAGAGCATCGAGAAGATAAAAGAAAGGGAACAGAGATGGAACATGGGAGGAATTGGAGTGAAACAATGTCACAAAGCACTTCACAATCTGTTAACAAGTTGGAGACTTGATGGAAATTGCAAGAGGGGGAACTTAATTCACCAAAGAACTATGCTTTCATCTCTGTTATTTTATCCACGCATAAAGCATAACAGCATGCTGCACATATTGCATGACCAAGCCAAGTAATTCCATATCTTACATTAGTAAATTTCCTCCACTTTTACAAAATATAACAAAGAGAATTGTCCATTAAGATGACATAACTCAAACTGATAGAAACAACTTCTTCCAAAATAACATGGTAAACTTAAATTCAGAAAGAAAGAAAAAAGGATTTTTCACAAAAACATAAGAACTGTTGGAAGTTCTAGGCTAAGTTAAACCTATTTTCAGTTGGTTGTGAGTTTTGTGGCAGTGCCATATAATTCTGATCACAATCAGATTGATACATGATATGCATGTAGAGAAATATTAAACATGCATTATCAAACACAATTACTCATAACACACTTGACGAAATACACAATATAAGTAAAATCAGATATATCCTAATTAAATAAAGTCAATTACACAGTAATGCAAGAATCATGCGCGGCCATATCACCCACTCCTCCAAGTGGCAAGTGTTTAGAAGCATTAATCTATTCAAGAAAGGAAAAAGCTAGTGATCACCAACTTATACTTCCAATCCATTCATTGCATTCAATAAATACGCTTTACATATAGCAATTCCAATTATGTAAGTAGAAACTGATCCACGAACCACAAAAACAACCTGCGAAGGCGAAGCGGGCGCGCCCATGAGTTTCCAGAAAGAATCAAAATCGATGTAAACATCGTCGCTTTCATCGTCCGCGCTAAACATCCCATCCACAATCCCCGATGATCCCTCCTCAGCGTTCGCCTCCAACATCTCAATTTCCACCCTTGTCGACTAAAACAATCAAACCCTAATTTTCCCACCAAAAGAATTAAATTCCAACTCCTATTATGGGGTGCACAGGCATGCACCAGCGTCAACGTATTTACACAGCGGCAATCAATAGAAGATGCGAATCGATAGCTAAACAGAAAATTCAGCGAATTTACTGGGAAGATTTAAGCAGAATTTCAGATTTTTGAAAGACTTTATGATTAAAAGAGAGGAAGAATTTGATTTCTTAAGTGGTGAAAGGGGGCGTAGGTTAAGGACTTTATTGGTTTACACTTTTGACTAATCTGCTCCTCAATATTTTGTTACTATGAATTTTAACTTACGCCGCTTTGACTCTTTCTTAGGATTAGGAATAGGAGATGCATGCTTTTTTAAATCATTCATTGAATTGGCTTGTTAATAAAATGAATCTTTATTTATTACTACTACCAATTTTACTATGAACAAATCAATTATTATTAAATCTCTCAAATTAATATGGAATCTCTGCCTTGTTTATTTCATCCTCTTGTCATTAATTAAATATGAGTAATAATGAACCCTCCTAAATTAGCCTTGATTGCATAAAATCCTATGTGTCAGATAACTAAGCATCCATAATAGAAATAGCCCACATATAGCTCAGTCATAACCTAGCCACAAACTCCTCCTGCCATATCAACAGCAATAAAAACTCCTCATGCCACATCATCAGGACAAGCAACTGGATAAGCAATAGCCCAACCATAGCCTAGTCATAATAAACAAAATTATAAAAACAAATAATTAACAATCACACAAAATACGAAATTAAATTTACGACACATATACGGGAAAATTCAATAATAATATTAAAATTAAAAAAAGTACATTAATTTAAAAAAAAACTCTTCTTCCACACACGAATTACGGAATTACATAATTAAAAATTACAATCACGCAAAATACTGAATTAAATTTACGACACAAATACGGGAAAATTCAATAATAATATTAAAATTAAAAAGTACATTAATTAAAAAAAATTACATTGATTTAAAAAAAACTCCTCTTCCACACACGAATTACAGAATTACATAATTAAAAATTACAATCACGCAAATACGGAATTAAATTTACCACACAGATACGGAAAAATGCAATAATTTTATTTAAATTAAAAAAGTAAATTATAAAAAAAATTACATAATTAAAAAAAATTCGGCTAGCCGATTCCGAGCCTGCAATGGCGGCTAGCGCCCTCGAATCGGCTAGAGCTCGCCGATCGCCTAGCCTAAATTGTCGCAATGGAGGCTAGCGGATCGGCTAGCGCCTGCGATCGGCTAGCCTATCCGCTAGCCTCCATTGTGGATGCTCCCATAGCCAAAAAATTTATACACGTTGGCCGTGACTCATTTACTACAACTAGGAACGTGAATCTTACCGTATAACTTTATCAGATTTTGGATTAGTTATAGGTTAGTGAATTGTAATTTTATAGATTAAAAAATTAAATCCCAAAAAAAGCTAATAATGAAAATAATACATGTATATTTTATTTTATTAATCATTAGTAGTGTATATAATATTATGTACATAAAATTAAAATTGTAAAATATTTTTTTTAAAAACAGTTTTACGTAACATAATATTAATGATATACTAGTATATAACAATCATTTGGTTTATATAATCAAATTGTCTCATATATCAATCTAAAATTTAAACATTTGAGAAATATTTTTTGCGCCTCCATAATATATTTGGAGCTTTAAGATGAGCCTTCACTTTGAGTTCATATCCTTCAAACCCTTCACCATCTAATAAAAATTTTATAATATTCTTATTTTTATTCAATAATTTAAAAAACTTTTTATAACAAAAATATAATCTCACCACCCAAATATTCATGCAACCAATTACGCGTGCAAAGAAGAGTTAGTAGTTTTTTTAAAATTAATCTATATGCGTATTTGTTTATAACGATTGCTACAATATTGAAGAAATATTGTGATGTTACTATTATGAGAATGTTAAGGATGCTTTTGTTATGAGAATGTTAAACTACATATCACACACGTCTTTCCAGCAAATTTTTCAAAATAGGATGCATGATCTCTGTCATGTTTGAGGAATAATACTCATATTTATACATTATAGAATATTTATACTTTAAGTGATAAGTATAATAAGTTGACATAGGTTTATCTATTTGGAAGATAATACGTCAAACAAGCATAAAAATTAATCAATATATTAGAGTAATTAAAATGGTAGATAACTTAAAAATGAGAGATAGAAAATAATCATTGGACAATTGAGTACCAATTTTTTGGATAGCTGATGAATTTGTATACCATGGTCCATGGATAATCACCGACCTCTAAGATAATTTTGCACTATTTAGGAACATTTTTACTATTTTCATTGTTATTTTAATCTTCATTTTGCAGTGGTCATTTTCCTTTGGTTTTAATATTTAGATTATTGCATGTAAGCTACTTGGGATTTTTCACATATTTTTAATAAAATAATCAGATATATTATTTTGATGGCAACTCTTTCACAGCATATGTTTTCTTGAATGGCCTTGAAAATCAGGGGCCAACACACAGTTCATGGAGGGTAGGGCTTAAGCCGTTACCCAATTTTTTTTTGTTTTTTCTATTGTTAAAATTTTCAAAAATTTTGATGTATCTTTAGAGCATCTCCAGTGGCGGACGTCCGGTCGGACATCCGGTCGGACGTCGCGACGAGCGACCCGGACGTCCGCCATTGTGGCGTTTGGGGTCGGATACGGACGTCCCGTGAGGACGTCGGGTGTCCTCGGACGTCCCTGCGACGGGCGGGCGGACGTCCGCCACTGTGGCAAGAGTCGGACGTCCCGCTCGGACGTCCGAAATTTTTTTATTTTTTTTAAACCCTATATATACGGCTCGTTGAACTTCATTTCATTTGCACCACTTGTTGTTAACAAGTTTCTCTCTTCTTTTACTACAAATTTCATCCCTACTTTTAATGGAGAACGATAGGAACTCCCCAGCCACGAGCGAGTCGCAGACTCCGGCGTTTCCCATCGACCTGGAGGGAAACGCCAGCGGAAATGCGACAACAGTACCGGGAATGGGACAGATGGGTGGGATGGGTGGGATGATGTCCCCTTATATGTACAATTGGATGGGACAGATGGGCGGTATGGGTGGTATGATGCCCAGGGCAGCCGGGATGGGGGGCATGACCCCAAATATGATGATGCCGGGGATGGGGATGGGGGGCATGACCCCAAATATGATGGGACAGATGGGTGGGATGATGGCGGGGATGATGCCGGGGATGATGGCGGGGATGATGCCGGGGATGATGGCGGGGATGATGTCGGGGATGATGCCGGGGATGATGCATGTGGGAGGTGGTGGCAGGGGCCCTGAACCACTAGCGGACGATGTCTATCGGCCGGTTGTGGATATGTAGTCTACTGATACCCCTTCCACTTATGTTCCGGATACTCAATTCACCGGCATAGACACTTTCTCTTTTGAGGAGTTGGGGATATCTCCAGTCAGGCAGACGCCCGATGATATGAGCGGGGGCAGGGGGAAGGGACGTGGCAAGGGCAAGGGGAAAGCCCCAGGGTCTTCCTCACGAACGGTGGCAGAAGAGGAGGATGAGGAGACGGGAAAGAGGACGATCTGGAGCCAGTGGGAAAACGTCGCGCTTGCGAAGGCTTGGATTGCAATTGTCGAGGATCCCTATGTCGGTGCCAACCAGCATATTGACAGACTATGGCATCGGATCGCTGAAGCCTACCACACACACAAACCGGCTAGTGCGAAGCGTCGCCTTCCCGAACAGTGCCGGAAACAGTGGGAGCGGTTGAGGCCTAAGCTTAGTCGATTTGCTGGCCTCTACCAAAACAACCTCCGCCAGGCAAGCAGCGGTATGTCCGAGGAGGATGTCCGGAACCGTGCCTTTTCTCAGTACCCTGACAGAGCCTTGAAATTCAAACAATTCGACCAGTGGGAGGCCTTTCTCGTGGTGAAGGATTCCCCAAAGTTTTGTGGGGGAGTCGAATCGGGCTGGGCGAAGCGGACGAAGATCAACGCTTCCGGTGAATACAGCAGCAGTGCTGGTTCGCACGAGCTCCCGGAAGCCGATGAAGTGTCCCCGCTACCGCAATCAGACTCTCGCCGTCGTCGTCGCCCGGTTGGGCAAAAGGCTGCGCAACGGAGGGCTAGGGGAACCAGCAGCGGTAGCGGGTCGTTCGAGGTTGAATCGGAGGCCCCTGCTCCCCAAGAAGATATCGACCGCCTCGCCCGCGCGCAGTTAACGACAAGCTTGGTCCGGACCATGCATAGGTGGCATAGCACGACCGATCCGCTGTACAAGAGGATGCTGAAGGATGTCATCGATGGATGTCGGCGCGATTTGGGGATGCCCCCCATTGGAGATGATGGCGCCGAGCTTAGCGGAGGGGACGACGGGGGCGGCACGTGCGACGGTGACGGCACGGGTGACGGCACGGGTGACGGGGGTGGCACGGGCGACGAGGACAGCGCGGAGTGAGCCGGGCCCATTGGATTATGTATTTTTCTTTTTTTGAATGACTATGTATTTTGCTTTTTTTTTCTAACTATGTTTTTTTTATGTTTTATGAATATGTATTTTTGCCCGTATTTTGCTTTCTCGTATTCCGTGTCAAAATTATATTTCCGTTTTTACGTAATTAAATTATTGTGATTTTTTTTATTGCGGGATGTCCTAGTGGGAAGGGCGGACATAGGAGGGGATGTCCTAGTGACGTGGCAGTGAGATGGGAAGTCCTAGTGACATGGCAGGAGATGTTTTTGGGATGTCCTAGTGAATGTCCTAGTGGGATGTCCGCCCACTGGAGATGCTCTTAGTCCCGCCAAACTAAAGTCGTTTAAGATTAAATCAACAGAAGTTGTATGGTTAGATGGGACTGAACAATTAAGAAATAAAAATTGGGGGGTGAGATGAAGAAGAGTAGCTACCGAGCTACCGAGGTGGTTTGAAGAAGACGTGATTATATAAGTTAATACTAAAACTATTAATATTAGCATAAAATTTCTTCATAAAATGTGTCAAGATGTTGTGCTGCTTAAAAAAATGTCGGTTCATTTATGGGCAATTGATTTAAATTACATGTGCAATAATTTCTTAAATTTAATACTATTTGTTTGAAATATATGAATTTCTTTAAAAAATGTATTGTGTTAAACTTTTACTTTTATTTAGGAGTGTTAACTAAATTTAAATTTAATAACTTAGTATTAACTAATGAATTCAAAAGTATTATTTCAATTTTCTTTGCATATAATCCATGCAATCTCAAAATTTGTTATCTTAGTGACTTTAAACCGTAAGATAAAATTTTCTCTTTATTTTTTCAGTCTAATTATGAAAATATATTTTGTTTCATTTTCAAAAAAATTGTCTATTTTCTTATTTTGATATACCCACAAAATTAGTGTAATTTTTACTGATGGAAAAAAAAATTCACTAATTTTTCTGTTTTCCTCTTGCACTTTACCCGTTACGTTACCAATACACATTAAAAATTGTTCCGTCTACAAATAAGACTATTTGTAATTTCTCGTTGACAAGTCTAAGTAAAGCCCTTAGCAGAAATTCCCATGTCCGCCTCTGCTTGAAATATTCAAGCTCAGTCATACATTCATAGCAATGGGTGACTATGTAAAGTGGAGAATTGTACTTAATCTTTGGTTAAATTGTGTTACAGCTCCCAAACTTCCGAGCTTAATGAAAATGTTGATGGGGGCTCAAAATCAGCTGGATGAAAAGGCTTCTTATCCTCGACTTAAATGATATTTGTACTGCAACACTCGAGGATCCTTCTCTTTGACACCACTGCAACATCACTTGTAATTATGCTAGATTTAGTAATGCTCATGTTTCTACTTGTGTAATAACTATTCTCTCTCAAACTAGCTACTTGCATCTGTGAAATCAAATGAGTATATGTTTCTTTCCTTTCATTTTATTTGGTTTTAATAAATGTACACATTTCTCAAAACTAAGTACTAATCTCCAACATAGTACTCCATGCTTTACAAAAAAGATGAGATACTAAATTCACAGTGTTATACAGCAAAACAAATTGCAAAATTGCAGCCACCTCACAAAACATAAATCAAAACAGTAATTTCTGGGGAATCTCTAAATTTTTCATAGGGAAAATCTGTATAAACTTCTTGGTGACTTCCATCATCAAAGTTAAGAGCATAACTGTGAGGATCATACTGAAATCTCAACTGCTGTCTTCTCCCTTTCCTCATTGCCTTCTGTATTGCTGCTTTCATCCTCCACACTAATCTTTTGGACTCCTTCCTCCCATTGCTCTGCATCCACCCAATTCGTCCCAATCCCATCACCAAATAAAGATTCAATTTTTAATAGGAGTATCAAATTTGCTGAAATGGGAAACTCCAGAAACTCCCAACACTGTAAATGTGAAAACCAAACAAGACAAAGAATATGAAAAGGAGGTCAAGAAAATGAGAGAAAAGAACAAGAATGATTCTTGCACTTTATGTAACTAGTAAAAGCAAAATGCAAATCCTTTTGGTCTTGTGAAGAAGTTGTGGATGCTACCACTACTAGTACACTTTTGTGGCCTCGGGGCACTCAAATTCCATCGCCCACACACTCTAGTGTGTGTGTTTTGGAGAGAGAGAGAGCAGTGGGAAAAGAGCCTAGTGAGGGCTAATCACTGTCAAATTTGTTATGGCCAGTGAAAGGCATTTGTCTGTGTCTACCAATATTCAAAGCTTCAACCTTTAGTGTACGGCAGACTTAGATCGGATTCACTAATTACCAAGACCTCTTTATTCTTGTACAAGGAGCTCAGTCAAACTCCAACCAAGCGACTGATATTACAAGTAAGTTTACAAAGAATTTGAACACCGAATACAGAATAGGGATCTAACTATTACACAAGTTAAGAATCCTTTCCAAGCTCCAGTATCTTTAACCTGTACACTCAACAACAGAGTTAGTATCACAAGGAACCGATCCTCACGGATCTAACAAGATTACACAGAAAGAAACTTCAAGTAATGAGTCTACGGCTCAGAACACCCGCCGAAGGCTCAAGCCTATTCTCCAGAACTTAGATCCAAAGGAGTAACGCCGAATCAATCGGTGATTAACCTCACACTCCAGATTCCAGGCCAACACAACCCCAAACACCAGATCTAACCAGTTCAAGAACACACCATCACAGAAACGCTCCAGAAACAAAACCCTAGGTCACAACCGACTCAGCTCCTCTACACTTTCAACCGTGAGAGAGCATCAGATATCCGGCGAAAAAAAACGTCGGAGAAGAAGAACAGAAGTGAGGGAATGAGAGAGAGTAGAGAGAGAGCGTCTGAAGAGAGAGAGAGTGGATATGTGAGAAGAATAGAGTGAAACCAAGAGTCTCACTCACATAACAAACACAAACCTGGATCCAACGGCTGGAGACAAGGATCCGAGTGAGGGTGCACGTGGCGGCATCTGGAGTGAGAGGTAAGTGTATTGGATCAAGCCCAGTTATCACACTTATGGGCCACAAATAAAACAGGCCCAAGTGTAAGTCCACCAATATTCAACATACTCCGCCTTGGACTTCATTCTGGGAAACCAGCTTGTACCAACCCAGCTAGGATGCAATTTCATCACAGCCTACATGGCAGCCCCCTCAGCCCCAAAGGACAAAGTCCACTGGCCTTTTTTTTTTTTGGGAACCACCAAGCTGCCTCCAGACACCAGAGGGACTAAACCCATTAGTCTAGGAGGACTTCTTGCCTCAGTCCACATACCAGCTTTACCAAGGAAGGTAGGATGACTGAGGTCTTTGTATCCCCGGGACATGCAACTATCCTAAATCAAAATGCAGGAATTTAATGCAGAAAATAAGTTTTTCAGCAGGCAAAGGTTTTGTACCCATATCAGCAGGGTTTTTATCAGTGTGCACCTTATGCAGAAAAACTTCACCTTTTTCTACTATGTCCCTAATGTAATGGAACCTTACATCAATATGTTTAGTTCTATCATGAAAGACAGGGTTTTTGCATAACTGTATTGCAGACTGAGAATCAGAAAACACAGAGGGAGATAGCTTCAGAAATTTAAGCTCAGAGAGAACTCCCTTCAACCAAACTGCTTCTTTTATTGCTTCTGTGATAGCAATGTACTCTGACTCAGTAGTGGACAGGGCCACTATATGCTGCAATTGAGACTTCCAACTGATACAAGAGCTGCAAACAGTAAACACATGGGAGGTAGTTGACTTCCTCTTATCCCTGTCATTTGCATAGTTAGAATCCACAAAACCAGTTAAAGAAACACCATCTTTACACTTAGAATAACACAATCCATATCTTGCAGTATGTTTGAGATATCTCAGTAGCCATTTCAGAGCTTCCCAATGCACAGATCCAGGATTTGACATATATCTACTAAGGCATGAAACTGCATAGGCAATATCAGGCCTAGTACTTACCATCAAATACATTACAGACCCAATTGCATTAGCATAAGGAATCTTCTTCATAGCATCAATATCAGACTTGGTTTGAGGACACTGATCTTTACTCAACACAAAATGAGAAGCCAGAGGAGCAGAGACAGGCTTTGAATCAAACATGTTAAATTTTTTAAGAATTTTGCACACATAAGGTTCCTGATGCAACACAAGGGTGGAAACCTTCCTATCTCTGAAAATATTTATCCCTAAGATCTTCTGAGCATCACCTAAATCCTTCATGTCAAAATTCTCACTTAAAGCAGACTGAACAAACTTTATAGTTTTCAAACAAGGTCCCATAATAAGCATGTCATCAACATACAGTAACAAGAACACAGGCACAGGGGAATCAAGATCCTTAGCATACAAGCATGCATCAAAAGTGCTTCTTACAAAACCCAATTTATGCATACAACTGTTAAACTTAATATTCCATTGCCTTGGAGATTGTTTCAAACCATACAAAGCCTTTTTTAGTAAACACACATGATTGGGAAACTTGGGATCAACAAAGCCTTCAGGCTGTTTCATGTAGATAGGTTTATCTAAATCACCATGCAAAAAGGCAGTTTTGACATCCATCTGTTTTAATTCCCAATTAAAGTGAGCACACAAAGCAAGCATCAATCTGACAGTAGTGAATTTAACAACAGGAGCAAAAATTTCAGTGTAGTCTACCCCCTCTTGTTGAGTAAACCCTTTTGCAACTAATCTGGCCTTGTACCTCAGACCCTCCACCTCATTTTTCAGTTTGTATAACCACTTGCAATCTACCACAGATGCTCCAGGAGGCAAAGGGACAAGTATCCAGGTAAGGTTAATCTTAAGAGAATGCATCTCCTCTAACATAGCCTTTTGCCATTGATTCCAAAACATAGATTTAGTTGCTTGCTTATAAGATTGAGGTTCATCCCCATCAGACTCATGCACATTAAAAGCCAAATTAATAAGAGCAATCAAGCCAACAAATCTGGTAGGTTTTGAAACATTCTTTCTTCTAGCTCTATCCCTAGCTAACACATAATTGCTCAAGTCAGCATTATCAATAGCATTTTGCACCCCAGAGGGACTTTGCATAATATTCTGGACAGGAGAATTATTCCTTACAGGACTAGCATGCATATAATTATTATCAACCATGTTATCCACATTTTGAGGTACAATATCATTTAAATTTTCCTCATTGGGTGTCTCATCAGATGTAAAGACTGGATAAGTGTTCCAGAATGGCTGCTCCACCTCACTTGGAGTATCATTCTGATTCTCCACACCAGTGAGTGGCTCTGTAGACTCCACCTCCATAAGAGGTTCATTGTCCACAGATTGTGGAGTTGGGTCAACTGTCAACCTTAGGCAAGGGAATTCATCTTCATTGAAGACAACATCCCTGCTAATTATGACCTTAAACCCTGGTTCATCCCTTATCCAGACCCTATAACCCTTAACACCCTCAGGATATCCAAGGAAAACACCTTTCCTAGACCTAGGCTCAAGTTTATCAGTTTTGTTATGCACAAAAGCTGCACAGCCAAACACCCTTAGATGAAAAAGAGATATAGGTTTACCAGTAAACACATATTCAGGACATTGTCCATTGAGAGGCACAGAGGGGGATCTATTTATCAAGTAAGCAGCAGTCAACAAAGCCTCACCCCATAATTTCTTAGATAAACCCGATTTACTCAGCATGCATCTTACTTTATCAAGCAAAGTCCTATTCATCCTTTCAGCCACCCCATTTTGTTGGGGTGTATAAGGAACAATTCTATGTCTTTTAATACCATATGCAGCACATAAATCATCAATCTGTTTATTGCAGAATTCCAAGCCATTATCAGTTCTGATTGCTTTAATCTTCTTACTAGTTTGAGTTTCAATCAAAATCTTCCAGGTTTTTAGTTTCTCAAAGACATCATACTTATGTTTCATGAGAAAACACCACACCTTCCTAGAGAAATCATCAATAATGGATAGGAAGTACACAGAACCAGAGTGAGAAGACACAGAGGCAGGCCCCCAAACATCCATGTGTAAATATTCCAGAATACAGTTACTCACATTAGTAGGCACAGGAGAAGGGAAAGAGACCCTGTGCTGTTTACCCAGCACACAAGTATCACAGAAAGGTAAGCTATCAACCACATCAGACTCAGATAAAATGGCATGCTTCTTCAGAATGTTTAAACCTTTTTGACTCATATGCCCTAGTCTCTCATGCCATAACATTGTTTTATTACTTTTAACCACATTAGCATAGGCATTTTCACATGACAGAGGCACTGCATTGCAGACATATAAACCACATTTCTTGCTGGCCTTAAAGAGACACATAGATCCTCTGCAAATTTTCATGCCACCATCCCCCCATCCCAGCAGCTTCAAGAGCAGTGCAAGATATCAAATTGTAGCAAAGATCAGGGACATATCTCACATTTTTCAGACAGAGCACAAAACCATTGTCAAACTTTAAACACACAGTGCCAATACCATGAATTTCACATTTCTTATCATCAGCCATAGACACATAAGTATTAGTAACAGGTTTTAGCTCAGAAAAGACCTCCTTGTAAGGACTAACATGATAAGTGCAACCTGAGTCACAGAGCCAGTCATTTGAGGTAAAGGGGCAATCAGGAGAGGCATTAATAAACATCAGATCATGCACCATGAAAACACATTCATTATCAGCATCATACTTAGCCACATTAGCAAGATTTTCAATTTGAGTGTCATTATTGGGGTTTTTCTTCCTTTTAGGCTTAGTGCACTCCTTTTTTATAGTGTCCTACTTCCCCACAATTGAAACACTTCCTAAAAGATTTAGGATCCCTGCTATTGGACCTAGATCTATACTTTTTTCTAGACTTAGAGTTGGAGCCTGATCCATTATTAGAGTCTTTACCCCCTCTAGTTTGAGATCTACCTCTAACATTTAGAGCCTTATTAAAAGCACTCTTATCTGCAGCTCTTTCCCTTAATTCCAATTCTTTAGATTTTAAGGAGCTCACAATTAAATCAAGGGGGGCAGAATCCCTGCCATACTTAATGGCAGCTTTAACATCACTATAGGAATCAGGTATGGCATTCATAAGAGCTATGCTTGTGTATTCATCTATAGTTTTATCACCAGACCTTTTAATGTCTTGCACAAGCTTCTGAAATTTATCAATATTATCATCAATGTCTTTAGACAAATCAAGCTTAAATTTAAACAATTTTTCCAGCAGATACATTCTAGAAGACATAGAAGTCTCAGTATACAGAGTATCAAGATTTTTCCACATTTCAGAAGCAGATTCAATATGATCAACCTTCCTAATCACAGAATCAGACAGATTTAACACAATAGTGGCTCTAGCCAACTCATTCATCTCATCAATTTTATCCTGATCAGTACCCTCAGGTAAGGAACCATCAACAACTTTAAACACCTTTTGTTGAATCAAAACACATTTCATTTTCTGTTTCCAGATCACAAAATCATTTTTACCATTGAAAGGGATCAAACCAACAGGTTGAGTCATTTTTGCAAAGATTTTCACAAGAGCACAAGAAGCAAGACAAACACAGAGAGCCTTACACACCTTAAAGCACAGAGACATACAGCAAACACTTAGAACACACTTTCTCACAGACAACCAGCCTCAAAATCCCTGACTGTCACGAGCACACTGGCAAAGGCTATCCCAGTTCGCAATCACTCACTCTTGGAGGGCGTAGGGGGTCACTTTGGCAGTATCAGTGCTTGGTGGCCAAGTGAAATGAGGTTAGATACACAGAGCACCACCAAACAACAGCAGAAGCAACAACAGAACACAAGAAAGCAGTTAAATCCTAAGTTCTTGCCAAGAACCAACTACCAGCAACAATAACCCAAGCCTAAGGTTGGCAACTACAACAGAAAACAGTAAAACTAGAAGGTTACAGCCAATTTACCAGAGTGAACCCCCTCTCGAAGGAGGATTCCACTTGCCCACCTCCTTATGCGACTTGGCGTGCCGATCTAGTCCCCCCGTGGCTCTGATACCACTGTAGGGATCAGACTTAGATCGGATTCACTAATTACCAAGACCTCTTTATTCTTGTACAAGGAGCTCAGTCAAACTCCAACCAAGCGACTGATATTACAAGTAAGTTTACAAAGAATTTGAACACCGAATACAGAATAGGGATCTAACTATTACACAAGTTAAGAATCCTTTCCAAGCTCCAGTATCTTTAACCTGTACACTCAACAACAGAGTTAGTATCACAAGGAACCGATCCTCAGGGATCTAACAAGATTACACAGAAAGAAACTTCAAGTAATGAGTCTACGGCTCAGAACACCCGCCGAAGGCTCAAGCCTATTCTCCAGAACTTAGATCCAAAGGAGTAACGCCGAATCAATCGGTGATTAACCTCACACTCCAGATTCCAGGCCAACACAACCCCCAAACACCAGATCTAACCAGTTCAAGAACACACCATCACAGAAACGCTCCAGAACAAAACCCTAGGTCACAACCGACTCAGCTCCTCTACACTTTCAACCGTGAGAGAGCATCAGAAATCCGGCGAAAAACCGTCGGAGAAGAAGAATAGAAGTGAGGGAATGAGAGAGAGTAGAGAGAGAGCGTCTGAAGAGAGAGAGAGTGGATATGTGAGAAGAATAGAGTGAAACCAAGAGTCTCACTCACATAACAAACACAAACCTGGATCCAACGGCTGGAGACAAGGATCCGAGTGAGGGTGCACGTGGCGGCATCTGGAGTGAGAGGTAAGTGTATTGGATCAAGCCCAGTTATCACACTTATGGGCCACAAATAAAACAGGCTCAAGTGTAAGTCCACCAATATTCAACATTAGCATTAAATGCGAACGATCCCAAGGCTTTTTCATTGTCCCCCACCTCATCTAACCAAATTCTACCAATATTCAAAGCTTCAACCAAATTCTTTTCATTGTCTATGTCTACTGTGAATAGTACTCCCTTGGTCAATTAAAATTGGCACCATTTGATCCGGGGATGTAATAGAAGATGTGTTAGAAAAAGTTAGTGGGACGTAGGTCCTACTTTTATATATTAGTTTTAAAATAAAATATGAGTGAGAATGAGTTAGTGGAATGTGAGGTCTACTGCCAAAAATGGAAAAAGTGAAAGATGATAAATTTTTAGGGACGGACGGAAAAGGAACTAGTAATTGACAATATTCAGAGATGGAGGGAGTATATTTTTGGGATTTTATACTGATTAATTAAATGTTGTTTGCATAGATTGTGTTCCGTGGTTGCATGGGTTACATGTACTTTAGCATGCATAGGTACTCCAAAAACATAAGTATTACAACTACTACTATTAGTATATATGTTTATATCAATTTGGCATTACATAGTAAAAATGGAAACGAAATACATTCATGTGATATTAGGGAGTACTACTAATTAATAGTACTATCATTCTGCATTCTATGCATTGAATGATATCAACAATACGCACATAGCCCCTACATCGACATTCATTAAAATTGGGACCGAATAGAGCAGCAGGTAACGAAAAAAAGAAATCCACCTAATTGCACTTTTTTTGTGAATAGAATGCATTTCAAGTTGCTATCTGAAAAGAGAAAACTGGACTGCTATTCCATTTCTTCAAAATAGAAGAAAACAAACATGAAAAAACGATTTACATAAATTAAATACCATGCTCCTTCATTGATTCATTGTATAGTACTGTTGCCACACACACACGCTTGAACACAAATTTATATATACATATTGTTAGTGTTTGAGCTCATCAAGATCGGATTGAGCTGGTGGAAGAATCAAGTCAGGAAATAGCCGTTGGGAACCAAAACAGGAACTAGCCGTTGGAAACGGTTATAACCGTGTTCGGCCAAAGGAAGCTGTTCGGCAAAAGGAAGCTGTTCAGCAATTGGAAGCTGTTCGGCAAAAGGAAGCTGTTCGGCAATTGGAAGCTGTTCGGCAATTGGAAGCTGTTCAGCAATTGGAAGCTATTCGGCAAAAGGAAGCTGTTCGGCAAAGGAAGCTGTTCGGCGGTTTTCTTGATCGATACTTCTTAAGGGAGTTGCGATTCATTCCGGAAACAACAACAACAGAAATCAAAAGTGATAGAGAGAGAATTCAAGAGAGGAAGTGTTATCTTTCAGCTGTGCGTTTTTAGCTCTCGAAGCAAGAAGTTTTCGGGCGAGTTGAGGGTTTTCCATCTTGTAAATTCTTGAGAGTTTTGAGTGCTCTTATGTTTGTAATTTCTCGAGTGATCAATAAAGAAACACACCAGATTCTGCCCGTGGATGTAGGCTTACGCCGAACCACGTAATTCGCTTGTGTTCTTCCTTGCATGTTGTCATTTCATTAATTTGCATTTCGATCATCACAACCGTAGGTTCGTTCTTCACAACGTGGCGCCGTCTGTGGGAAATTCGTCCACTGAATTGATCGAGAAGGCATAAAGTTTTGGGAGTTCTTTCTTTGTTTCCTCAAGAAGGCGCTCAACCTGTTTGAATAATGGCTGCAGCAAGGTTTGATGTTGAAAAGTTCACAGGCCGAAATGATTTTGGCCTATGGAGGCTGAAGATGAAAGCAATCTTGATGCAACAGGGTTTATGGGAAACCCTAAATGGTGGAGGCAGTAATGAGGAGGAGAAGCCCGAGCCTGATGAAAAGGAGAAGGCAAAGACTCAAGACAGAGAGTACAAGGCATATAGTACCTTGATACTCAACCTCAATGACAGAGTCCTCAGAGAAGTTTCAAAGGAGGAGACAGCGGCTGGAGTTTGGTCCAAGTTGGAGTCATTATACATGGCCAAATCCTTGGCAAATCGGCTGCACCTGAAGCAGAAACTTCTCACTTTCAAGATTGCTGATGGAAAAGGTGTGTTGGAACAGCTCGAAGAATTTGGGAAATGCATCGATGATCTTGAGAACATTGATGAAGAGATTAAAGATGAGGACAAGGCTCTGATGTTGTTGAATTCCTTGCCACCAAGTTATGAGCATTTCAAGGATGCTATACTTCTTGGTAGAGAGTCCAAGATTGGATATGAAGAGGTGTACTCTGCTCTAAAGCTCAAGGAAATCCAGAAATCTAATCCAAAGTCCACTGAAATGGTGTCTGAGAGTCTGAGTGTTGCTGATCACAAGAAGAATGTGAAAAGAAAGTCACAGAAGAAGCCATGGAAAAACAAGACAGCTGACTGGAAAGAGACCAGATCATGCCATCACTGCAAGAAACCAGGCCACATAAAGAAGAATTGTTGGGTTTGGAAGAAGAAGCAGGCCGAGGAAGAGAATGGCAAGAACAATGCTGATATTGCAGAAGAGTTGGTGGTCCCGGAGGCTCTGTGTGTGACTGAGGACATGGAAGAACTTCCATGGATCATGGATTCTGGATGTAGCTTCCACATGTGTCCAACTAGAAGTCATTTTGAGGAAATCAAGAATGCAGCTGGATCAGTTTGTTAGGAAATGACCAGATATGCAGAATCAGAGGAATTGGGTCCATCAGGCTTAGACTTCATAATGGCTCCATCAGGTTACTCACTGGTGTGAGGTTTATTCCAGAGATTAAGAGGAATTTGATCTCTATTGGAGTGTTGGATGCAGCAGGATATAATTGCATATTATCTGATGGGATTATGAACATCGTCAAGAATGGTGATGTTGTTATGATGGCTGAGAGAAAGAGAAGCCTATACTATCTAAAGGCAAGTGTGGTTACTGGATCTGTGAATCTGGTGCAGGTATTAGACTTAAGAATGTGGCATCTCAGACTCGGACACTTGGGAGAAACTGGAATTAAAGAATTGGCCAAGAAGGAGCTGATTAAGCTGGAAAATCCCAATGAGCAGTTGGGTTTGTGTGAGCAATGTGTGCTCGGAAAGAGTAAGAAACTGCCCTATGGAAGAGGAATTCACAGCTCAAAGTCACCACTAGACTATGCCCACAGTGACTTGTGGGGCCCAGCTACACCAGCTTCATTGGGTGGAGGTAGATACTTTCTATCCATTATTGATGATTTTTCTAGAAAATTATGGGTGTTTATCTTGAAGGAAAAATCAGAGACATTCATGAAATTCAAGGAGTGGTGTAGGGAAGTGGAGGTGGAGAAAGGGTGTTCTTTGAAGTGTTTAAGAACTGATAATGGGCTGGAATTTCTGAGTGGGGAGTTTGATTTTTTCTGCAAGCAGAAAGGTATGAAGAGGCATAGGACATCTCCATCTAATCCCCAACAGAATGGAGTTGCTGAGCGCATGAATAGAACCATCCTAGAGCGAGTTAGATGTATGCTCTTTGGCTCTGGAATGGCTAAGAGATTCTGGGGTGAGGCTGTGAGTATGGCAGCAGTTCTCATCAATAGAAGTCCTTCTTCAGCTATAGCTTTTGACACTCCTGATCAGAGATGGTATGGAAGGGCCATGGATTATTCGAATATGAAGATTTTTGGTTGTATGGCTTATGCACACATCAGGCAAAGTAAGTTGGAGCCAAGGGCCTTGAGATGTGTGATGATTGGATACCAAAAGGGAGTGAAGGGCTACAGACTGTGGTGCATAGAGCCAGGAAATCAGAAAGTTATTATCTCTAGAGATGTGCAATTTGAAGAAAGTAGGATGCCATTTCTAGAAAAGGCTCAAGAGAGCCAGAGGCCATCTCATTCTGAGAAAGAACCAGAGCCTGAGAGGATGGTGGAGATGGGTGTTCCAGAACCTGAGGAGGCTGAGGAATCAGTTCAGGTGGAGGTTTCTGGAGCAGATAGAATTGCTGAGCCTGAACAGCAGATGGGAAATCATAGTGAACAAGAAGAAGCAGATGCTGATGTCTTGAACCCTGAAGAAGAGCAGCAGGATTTGGGTGACTATGTTCTAGCCAGAGATAGGGTCAGAAGAATCCCTAAACCATCTACAAGATACAGTGAAGAAGAATACTTGCTATATGCACTATGTGTTGCAGAAAACATAGAGTATGCAGAGCCTTCAAGCTTCAAGGAAGCTATGAGTTCTAAGGAGAGCAAGCAGTGGATGGAGGCTATGATAGATGAAATACAGTCCCTGATCAAGAACAAGACATGGGTGCTTGTGAAGAGACCTTCCACACAAAAACCAGTGAGTTGTAAGTGGATATACAAGAAAAAGTTGGAGGTTGGGAACAAGATTAGGTTCAAGGCTAGGCTTGTAGCTCGGGGGTTCACACAAGAGGAGGGAATAGACTATAATGAAGTATTTTCTCCAGTGGTAAAGCATGCCTCAATCAGAATTTTGCTAGCTATAGTTGCTCAAAGAAGTTGGTTTTTGGACCAACTTGATGTGAAGACAGCCTTTCTTCATGGAGAGCTTGAGGAAACTATATACATGAATCAGCCAGAGGGATTTGTGATACATGGGAGTGAAGATAAGGTTTGTCTACTAAAGAAAAGTCTATACGGTTTGAAGCAAGCAAGTAGACAATGGCATATCAAGTTTGATGAACATATGCAGAGTATGGGATTTACAAATTCCAGATATGATAGTTGTGTCTACTTCAAATCAAAGGCTGAGGGACCTGCTGTGTATTTGCTATTATATGTAGACGACATCTTGCTTGCTGGACCAGATAGACAGGAGCTAGATAGGGTGAAAGCCTTATTGAAAAAGGGATTTGAAATCAAGGATCTGGGGAGTGCTAGCAAGATTTTGGGAATGGATATATTCAGAAATGCAGATAAGAGGGTGTTGTGGTTGTCCCAAGAAGGCTACATTCAGAAAGTACTGCGCAAATATCAGATTGACAAGAGTAGAACAACCTCAGTGCCACTATCACAACAGACTAAGCTGTCCAAATCACAATGTCCCAGAAATCAGCAAGAAGAAAGAGAGATGAGCCAGATACCTTATTCCAACATAGTTGGGAGTGTGATGTATATGATGATATGCACAAGGCCTGATATTTCTCATGCGGTAAGCGTGGTGAGCAGATACATGTCCTGTCCGGGAAGAGAGCACTGGTTGGCTTTGAAAGGGATTCTCAAGTATCTCAAAGGAAGTAGTGATCTGGGAATAATGTTCAAATCAGAGAATGAAGGAGATAAGGATAGCATTATTGGGTTTTGCGATTCAGATTATGCAGCTAACCTTGATAATAGGCGCTCACAATCTGGGTACATATTTACCTTGTTCGGCTCCGCGGTGAGCTGGAAGTCTAATCTCCAATCCGTGGTGGCTCTATCGACGACGGAGGCAGAGTATATAGCTCTTGCTGAGGCAGTAAAGGAAAGCTTCTGGCTTAGGGGTATAGTTGGTGATTTTGGGGTGAAGCAAGAGAATGTTGTGATCAAGTGCGACAGCAATAGCGCGATTTGTCTCTCGAAACATCAGACATATCATGAACGCAGCAAACATATAGACGTGAGGCTGCATTTCATTCGAGATGAGGTTGAGAAGGGTGCGGTGAAGATTGAGAAGGTCAGCACCGAGCACAATGCGGCTGATGCACTTACTAAAGCCCTACCAAGATCCAAGCTCCGACATTGCTTGGATTTGGTTGGGGTGGTCCGAAATTTGTAAGTATGGGAAGGAAGGTGGAACTGGTGGTGATGGATCTTAGATTGCTCAAAGGTGGAGGATTTGTTAGTGTTTGAGCTCATCAAGATCGGATTGAGCTGGTGGAAGAATCAAGTCAGGAAATAGCCGTTGGGAACCAAAACAGGAACTAGCCGTTGGAAACGGTTATAACCGTGTTCGGCCAAAGGAAGCTGTTCGGCAAAAGGAAGCTGTTCAGCAATTGGAAGCTGTTCGGCAAAAGGAAGCTGTTCGGCAATTGGAAGCTGTTCGGCAATTGGAAGCTGTTCAGCAATTGGAAGCTATTCGGCAAAAGGAAGCTGTTCGGCAAAGGAAGCTGTTCGGCGGTTTTCTTGATCGATACTTCTTAAGGGAGTTGCGATTCATTCCGGAAACAACAACAACAGAAATCAAAAGTGATAGAGAGAGAATTCAAGAGAGGAAGTGTTATCTTTCAGCTGTGCGTTTTTAGCTCTCGAAGCAAGAAGTTTTCGGGCGAGTTGAGGGTTTTCCATCTTGTAAATTCTTGAGAGTTTTGAGTGCTCTTATGTTTGTAATTTCTCGAGTGATCAATAAAGAAACACACCAGATTCTGCCCGTGGATGTAGGCTTACGCCGAACCACGTAATTCGCTTGTGTTCTTCCTTGCATGTTGTCATTTCATTAATTTGCATTTCGATCATCACAACCGTAGGTTCGTTCTTCACACATATGATCAGTGGCGGAGCCAGAGATTTCATAATGGGGGGTCCAAAATTAAACTTCAAAAAAAATTACATAAATTAAATTATAAGGTTCAAAATGTAAAAGTCAAATGCAATCACATCATAACATTTGTCTTATATTCTTCATCTTCTGAAACCGCTGCATAATAGTTTCATTGGTAACTTTAACAAACACATCCTTTTCGATGTAAGGAACTAAGCAATCATTCAATAGTTGGTCTCCCATGCTATTACGTAGAGAAGTCTTGATGATCTTCATTGCTGAAAAGGCTCTTTCTATTAAATTTGGTGGATAACTCATTATATCAGGTCGTTCTCCTGGATCACTTGGAAGATTCTCTAAATCAACCTTACTTTTATCTTCATTCGATAATTCTTGAGGTTGAAGAAGTGAAGGTTCACCTGATGAAGAATCAACGGAAGAAAGTTTCTTGAAATAACCATCCATATACCTACAAAAATAGTCAACACTGATTAAGTTCAAAATATTTGATATTTTCTGTATGCAAAACTATTAACACACACATCAAATAAAGAATTGGAGTTATAAAATTCCAACTACAGAACCACCGTAGTCCGTAGCCATTGAATTACATAAGCTATCTTCTTTCTCCCCCTTTGAATTATTATTGCAGCCAAACAAAAAAAACAACCTATGTAGAAAAATTAATTGAATTATATTTGAGTTTTGAATATACCTAGTTCTAGTTTACTAGATTTCAGACTTGGAACGGCAGAATGAATACGCTAAATTCAGACTTGGATTGGAACGACAGAATGAATACGCTAAATTAAGAGGCACGACTCATATATATTTTACTGAAACCTATCTCTAATATTATATTTATTATAAATTATAATTATTGTGAAATTACTAAAATACCCCTAAGTTTTTTAAGAATTAGTGGGGGGATATGGGCCCCCTGGCCCCACCCTCCCTCCGCCCCTGCATATGATACATCAAATCAAGAAACCCTTTTTTCATGAGCAGCAAAAGTGATGTCCACAAATAAGGAGTATTAAAATATTATAAAGTGTTATTATTCTCATTGATGCTTTCACTCGTCTCTACCCATCCCATGCCCACATGTTTGTCTTCAGCAGATCACTCGTTTTTCATTTAAATGACAATTTTTTTTTATTTTTCATTTGACATAACAACTTTCCATGGTTTAAATCTAATTGAACTAGACTGCAATTAGATTTCCTGATAATTATAACCTGATAAATTATAGTAATTGTTTTAGTTAGAAAAGTGAAAACAAATCCAATTTCTATAACAATGGACCATTGAGTTAGTTAAGCCCAAAATGCAGATTTCCCAGATTCAAAAATAAATCTAGCCCTTTATTGCCAAGGTATCATATAGCGGCCCATTCTTATAGCCCGTTAAAACTATCGTATTTAAGTTTTCACATTCCGTTTATTGAACATTTTTCCTTAAATCTTCTAACGTTTTTTCATAAAACTATTTTGAACTTAAATTGAGATGACAACTTGTACTAAAATAATTAAAGTTGCTTGCAGATTTGAACTAAAAATGATATTTCTTAAATATGAGAAATAGAATTAAGTATTATAAGCAATATAGTTGAGATCAAAGATGTAGAGCGAAATGAAGTTTAACATCTTTCTTAGATGTTACTGGAATCTGTGTTGTTAGAGCAGGATGGATTTTTAAATTAGAATTGCTTTTTCTCTATAGTAATGAAGCTTTTATTGGTGGTCCAAATCGACGAAATCACACAAAAGGCATAGCATACCATGTTTATTTTAATGATCAAATATAATAGGTTGTGATTTTCACACAATTTTAGTCACATATATAAAAATAAAATTGTGTGGGACAACCATAAGTAATCTCATTGAAAATGACAAAAAAATCCTACATTGTGTTGTGCAGCGCCGAACAATGTTTGGTCGATCAAAACAATGAAACCAAATCCAACATCTAATAACAAAATCTTTAATGTGTCCATCACATCTTTCCTTATCACTCTTCTTTTTAGGCTCTTTATAAAAGTAGTTTTGCATAATCAACATTTTGTCGGATTATAATTTAATTTCTATTGTGGTACAATTCTCTCTCTTTATTGTTTTTTATTTCTATTTTCCATTTTCAGTGTATTCTTGAATCTTAATAAATTACATTTTTTTATTAATTATTATTCATAGCCAACCAGTAATATGTACATGGTTTGGTACTCAAATCGCAAATTAACTGTATAATTAATGAGTATTTAAGAGAAAATATACTCCGAATGTTATACATATAATGATAGGGTAGTGATAAAATGCAAACTTATATATTGTATCAATTTCAAACTATGACCTGGACCGTTAGAAAATGTCAACAGATGATTAAAATACATCAACAGAAAATGTCAACACAGTTTCAACACATTTTCAACCCAACATCAACCGTTGACATTATGTTGATATTTTCTGTTGATATAATTTTGTCATCTGTTGATATTTTCTAACGGTTTAAGATTATAGTTTAGAATTTATACAATATTTACAGTTTAAATTTGATCACATCCCTACAATGATAAGGGTTTTTGGCTTTAAAAATAAAAAACTTTCCCCAAATTCTGGTTTTTCCCATGAACTTTGAGATTGGATTTTAAAACCACGAACTTTCACTTTGTTTGCTATTTCCAACCCGACCCGAATAACACATCTCCGGTGTAGAATTGTCCAACGTGGAATACCGGAAAAATGACCTAGACGCCATTTTTATTACCGTAAAACGACATCGTTTTTACACCCAGTAACATTTAAAACACAACCCTCACAATTAACCCAAACATTTGCGAAATTCAATCTCAAAGTTCGTGGGCTCTGATTTTGCTCGTGTCCTCACTCCGATTTCAGCCATATTCGGTCCATCTCGGGTAGGAGATTCAATTTAGTGAGCTTTTGGTGTTTACTTAAGTCAATTCATTCCATTTTTGTGTGTGTTGGATGTTTTCGTCGATTCAACTTCCTACCTTCTTCGAGAACCCACGCTTCACGGCAGAAATCCACTCTCTGCGCACACAAAAATCAAAGATTCAAAGATTTTTGCAGACAAAAATCCCCAAATATGCGACAGAGAAGGAAGGAAGAAGATTGATGAAAAACCCTAACTTTATGTTTGTGTCGGCTGTGCTATTTAGGAAATGTGCTATTTGTTTAAGCATTTGGCTATTTGTTTATGGAGGAAAGTTATTATATTTTTGTATGATATTATTTGTGATTGTAGGTAGTGTTTTGCCAAATAGGATCCAACTACTCACTTTATTGACAAATAGGATTAAAGATGAAACATAGACAAGCCGGGTTTGGCCGCTGACCCGTCGGGCGAAATAGCAAACAAAGTGAAAGTTCGTGATTTTAAAATCCAATCTCAAAGTTAGTGGGAAAAATCGGAATTCGGGGAAAGTTTTTAGTTTTTAAAGCCAAAAACCCTAATGATAATGATATTTTGCCATGAACCTTTCAATTAATACTCCATGCCTAAAGCATGTGCATCACACTTATAACCTATGATTTCATAGACTAAATATTAATACTAGGTAAATTTGATTTACATTCCTTTGTTAAATTTTTTGCTTATTACGATATTGAAATCATGATTCATATTTTATATAGTTTATACTTTATATTAGTGACAGAAAGAAACAATCGACAAATCAAGGGCGGGGTAGGACTTCCAGAGCTATTGGTAAACAATGTCAACGAAAGTCGCTTGTTAGTGAGCCATTGGTGAATGCATGCTGACGATGATTAATTTGAACGACAACTCATCATCGAAAGCCATTGTTAATAGTTCGTCAATAATTTTTATGGAATATGTTGGTAAATGAAAAAGATATATCCTTTATTTACTGATGAAGCCGCGAATTTCTGATGTTTGTAAATGCTGGTAGAGAATGAAAATGCAGATCACGACACAGAGATTTTACGTGGTTCGATTTACTGAAGTAAATCTACGTCCACGGGAAGAAGGGAGGGCAAGATTGTATTGCTTGATCTGTTTTCTACAGCTAACAATACAGACTTGCTATTTGCTATTTTCTCTCTAGAGAGCTTTACAGAAGTTAACAGAAGATCAGAAGAAGATCCTTTATCTATCTGACCTAGGTTCTATTTATATTTCGAACCAAGATCGTGGCATGCAGCATTTATTAGGTAGTGGATGTCGTGGAGATCGTGGCGACCTTGCATGGGTCCACTATCCTGCATGAGTTAATGACTGCTTGACACCACTAAAATAGATCGTCGGTGTAGCGGAGGTGGAAATCTTGCATGAGTCCACTATCTCCTAGTTCGGTCGAATACTGAGACCGAACTGCTGAAATTATTGCCGAGCAGCTTTTGCCGATCTGAGAGTAGAGCTTGATGCCGACCAGAGAGTAGAGCTTGATGCCGACCAGAGAGTAGAGCTTGATTAGTTGGCTTTTACCGAGCTATAGGCTAGGGCCGAACTCTTTGGTTGTGCCGAACTGAACTCTTGGCCGAACTGAACTCTTTCTTGGGCTTTGGGCTAGCCGAGCTGTCCCTGCTATTGGGCTTGTTTAGTTCGTACTCCATCACTACCCCCCCCGAAAAAGCGAAGTGAATCACTTCGGCATTCTGGATAAGGATACGGGGGAGGCTGAAGCCGAAGCAGATAAGGAGAAGGAAGCTGAACCTCACCGAGAAGGTGAAGACGAAGCTGGCGAAGTATGATTTCGTCTCCTTTCTCTTAGTTTGGTTTCTTCCTTTATGTAAAATGGCCTTGAAGTAAACTTCTTTGACCGGACTAGGTCCTTGGTCTGATGAAATAAACATCTTTGACCGAACTCGTCTTTGGTCTGATGAAATAAACATCTTTGACCGGACTCGTCTTTGGTCTGATGAAATAAACATCTTTTGACCGGACTCGTCTTTGGTCTGATGAAATAAACATCTTTGTCCGGACTTGGCTTGTCGGTCTGATGAAATAAACATCTTTGTCCGGACTTGGCTTGTTGGTCTGATGAAATAAACATCTTTGTCCGGACTTGGCTTGTCGGTCTGATGAAATAATCATCTTTTGGCCGGACTTGTCTTTGGTCTGATGAAATAAACATCTTTGTCCGGACTTGGCTTGTCGGTCTGATGAAATAAACATCTTTTGACCGGACTCGTCTTTGGTCTGATGAAATAAACATCTTTTGACCGGACTTGTCTTTGGTCTGATGAAATAAACATCTTTTGACCGGACTCGTCTTGTGTCCTAATTTGGCGATTTTTGTCGCCGGGATCGAACTTTCCCTTGTCCTAATTCGGCGAGTTTTATCGCGTGGATCGGACTTTCCCAGTTAACCGAAGTGGTCTTATGCAGTAAACCTCTTTGACTAGACATGGTCGTCCTCGGTCTTATGAGGTAAACTGCTTTGACCGAACTTGGTCGTCCTAATTCGGCGAGTTTTATCGCGTGGATCGGACTTTCCCTAGTCGTAATTCAGGCAAGTTTTATCGCGAGAATCAGACTTTTGTTGCAGTTCGTTTCAGACGAAGTGCTTGATTCTTAAGCCGAATTGTGGTCTTGTATCTTCTGTAGAAGCTTGGACTTCGCAATCGTTGGCTTATCGCAGCTCGTTTCAGACGAACTGCTTGTTTAAGCTGAATTGTGGTCTTGTATCCTCTGTAGAAGCTTTGACTCGCAATCGTTGGCTTGTTGCAGCTCGTTTCAGACGAACTGCTTGTTTAAGCTGAATTGTGGTCTTGTATCTTCTGTAGAAGCTTTGACTCACAATTGTGTGCTTGTATTTGTTCTAAGAAGGGGATCAGCCTTCGAAGAACAAGATACCTCAGTTATATTTGTAAGAGACGACACTCACATAGACAGACACAACGCACGTAGAGACGAGAACAAGTAAAAAACAAAGAAAACACATAAGACTGACTGAACTGTCTCTTACAAATGGAACTTTTTGAGGTTGGAAATATGCCATGCTCGGGGCGTTTATTCTCCTGACATGTGAGTCAATTTATAAGACCCTTTGCCGAGGACTTCTGACACCCGATATGGACCTTCCCATGTGGGTTCGAGTTTGCCCAGCTTTTCTGCTCGGCCGACTTCGTTGTTTCTCAAGATGAGATCTCCCACTTGAAGTTGCAGCTTCTTCACCCTTTGGTTGTAATACCGGGCTACTTGCTCCTTGTACTTGGCTGCTTTTATGCAGGCCAGTTCTCTTCTTTCTTCGGCAAGATCTAGCTCGGCTCTCAGTCCGTTCTCCTTTAGTTCTGCTGAGAAGAAGTTTAGAGTTCGGAAACTGGGTATGCCGATCTCAACCGGAATTACGGCTTCAGGGACGATTTAGTCTTCCCGGCAGGGAAAGCATCAATGGTCAGGATTACTCCATCATATTGTTGCTCGTCATCGTCTTCGGGATCCCGTTGCCTTTTCGGATTCTGAGGAAAGCAGCTCGTACCCCTCTGCTTTTTGTTTTTGTTTTTCGGCTGCTTGCTTTGGTATTTTTTTAGCGTTCCTGTTTTCACAAGAACATCAATACCTGCAGCCAAATTTCGGCACTCCTCGGTATCGTGACCGTGGGTTTGATGGAAGGAGCAATATGCGTCAAGACTTCGGCGTGTGGCCGATTTCGTCATCCGTTTTGGTTTTTCGAACATTTCGGAATGTAGTTCGAAAATTTCCGCTCTTGACTTGTTCAATGGTACGAACTGTGCGGGTGGCGTCTCAGGATTGAGACGTGGTCCCAATCTACTTCGTACCGGTGCCCTCTGAATTCTTTCAAAAGGAGTTCGGCGAGGAAGAACATGTCGGGGGTGAGGATTCTCTCTCCTGGAGGACACGTCACTACTGCGGTAGTGACTTTCATGTCCGGAGGAGGAGGGAGAATCCCCCGTTTTCTTCTCCGGTTGCTGGCTTTTTTGCAGGAAGGTTAAGAACTCCTCCTGCTTCTCGGCCAAAAACAGCTTGACAGCTTCATTTAAATCGGGCTGCTGGGAAGACTCGGTGCGATCACTCCTGGAGTGGCTTGCTCCTTCGTGAGAACTGGAAGTAGATGTCTCCCGAGGCCGTTTTTCGGACCTGCGGGCTAGACTTACTTCCTCACGGTTGTCACGGACAGAATTATGGGTGTTACGTGATCTGGAATGCATTTTTTTGGTGGAGGAGGATCAAAAACTCGCTTTATCACAAATTTGGTTCTGAGTTTCCCACAGACGGCGCCAGTGATGAAGCCGCGAATTTCTGATGTTTGTAAATGCTGGTAGAGAATGAAAATGCAGATCACGACACAGAGATTTTACGTGGTTCGATTTACTGAGGTAAATCTACGTCCACGGGGAGAAATGGGGGCAGAGTTGTATTGCTTGATCTGTTTTCTACAGCTAACAATACAGACTTGCTATTTGCTATTTTCTCTCTAGAGAGCTTTACAGAAGTTAACAGAAGATCAGAAGAAGATCCTTTATCTATCTGACCTAGGTTCTATTTATATTTTGAACCAAGATCGTGGCATGCAGCATTTATTAGGTAGTGGATGTCGTGGAGATCGTGGCGACCTTGCATGGGTCCACTATCCTGCATGAGTTAATGACTGCTTGACACCACTAAAATAGATCGTCGGTGTAGCGGAGGTGGAAATCTTGCATGAGTCCACTATCTCCTAGTTCGGTCGAATACTGAGACCGAACTGCTGAAATTATTGCCGAGCAGCTTTTGCCGATCTGAGAGTAGAGCTTGATGCCGACCAGAGAGTAGAGCTTGATGCCGACCAGAGAGTAGAGCTTGATTAGTTGGCTTTTACCGAGCTATAGGCTAGGGCCGAACTCTTTGGTTGTGCCGAACTGAACTCTTGGCCGAACTGAACTCTTTCTTGGGCTTTGGGCTAGCCGAGCTGTCCCTGCTATTGGGCTTGTTTAGTTCGTACTCCATCATTTACCTTTTCAAAAAGTGAAACATACATTTTTAAAAATTAGCACATTCTAAAAGGATAAGATATATAAAAAGGTAAATTATTTTCTAAAATAAAATAATAGTACAACATGCATTCAAAAACTTAAAGGTGTAATACATTCTCAAATACATTCTCCTTTGAAGAATAATTTTTCATGAAAAGAACACAAATATGGTAGTTATATGATTTTACCTCCCCATCAATAGAGAGGTAAAATCTTATAAGTAATATATTTACTTTTCATGAAAAACCCTTATCCAAGGAAAAAAAGTATTTGAGAAGGTATTACACTTTATATTTTTTAATGCATTTTGTACTATTATTTTATTTAAAAAAATAATTTACGTTTTTATATATCTTTATCCTTTGGAATGTGTTACTTTTTAGAAGGGTATATTTCACTTTTTAAGAAGGTAAATACATAATACTCCCCCCGTCCTAAAGAATATGCACTTTGGGTTCAGCACGAATTTTACTGCAAAATTGGTAAACTAAGAGAGAAGTAGAGAGAAAAATTAATTAAAGTATTGTTAGTGGGGAATGAGTCTCACTTCATTAGAGATAAAAGAGTTTTTAAAATTGAAAAATGCATATTCTTGTGGGACGGACTAAAAATGAAAGAATGCATATTCTTGTGTGATAGAGGGAGTATACATTTTCTATATATCTTCTCCCTTGGAGCTCTAAGGGGCCTTAATACACAACATATTTTTGGATTTATTGACGCAAAATTTCCCTCCATAAACTCCACTTTTAGTTATTTACCTCGAAATTAACTACACAAACAAGATAAGATGGTTAAATAAAAAGTCAAATACCGTAGAAACATATAGTATATTACGTATTTCACAATAATACGCAGATCATCAAGTTGAATGGATTTATTTATAAATATTTATATAGCTACTAACTTACTTATTTCATTCAAAAGCTATGTCTAGAAACACACATGACACGTAAGAGAAGATTTAATGCAAGGGTGCCGGTAAAAACAACCTTAATCGTAAATAACGACATAAGTGAGTACTAAATTTACAAAAACAAGGTAAATTATTAAGCAGTCATTGGCATTGCCCGAATTATGTATCGATACAACCAAACACAATTTATTTTGTGCTCTCCGCCAGACGAGATCTGCAGCGTGATTTAATATCTAATTTATTCTAATTCAATTTTCGAGCTTATGATTTATAAATACGTAAGATTACCTTGGATAGAAAGCTTACAGTAGTAAATGATTCAGTCGATTGCAATGAGTTCAAAATCTAGCAAACACCATATTTACCTAGCCTTTTGCTCTAATGATGCAAACCCAAATCCAAAATTTTCGAATCGGATAGGTCGATTTGACCCTTCCGACAACACTTTTAGTTATGTTACCTCAATTCCTCAATTAGCACACAATCATATGCTCAAAGATTTCGCCATAGCATCTATCAACGACTCCATTTACATGATCGGAGGCCGAATTTGTCGCAAGGACAATAAAAACTCCACCATAGAAGTCGAAGCACGTGCGACCTTAATGTGCTACAATATTGGCACGGACCAATGGTCAGTTTGCGCACCCCTTTCTCACCCGAGGTTCAACTTCGCTTGCACAGTGCTAAACAACAAGATATATATTGCCGGAGGGCAGTATGAGTTGGCCAGTGCCAAGTGCACATCATCTGTCGAGATGTACGATCCAACGGACGACAAATGGACACAATTACCTAATATGAGGAGATTAAGGTAGGTAGATGGAACTAGTACATTTTTTTAAAAAAAATTAATAGAATATTCAAATTTAACGTAAATCGTTATTAAAAATCCTTTGTTATAGATCGTAATATTGAAAAGATATATTATCAAATAAATTTTAGAAATATAACTCCTATTTTTTAATGTCTATCCCTAGGTACAAAAGTGTTGGGGTGGCGTGGCAAGGCAAAGTCTACATAGTGGGCGGATTTGTCCAGGGGTGTGATGGTGACTGCCAACTAGGCTATGTGGACCGGTGTTCTGCTGAGGTGTACGATGGCAAAGGGAAGTGGGACCTCGTGCCGGGGATGTGGAAGTTAGATGTGCCACCCAATCAAATAGTGGCTATGGAGGGCAGATTGTTTAGCTCGGGCGATTGTTTGAATACATGGAAAGGACACGTTGAGCTATACGACGAAAATATTAATTTGTGGAATGTTCTCGAAGGTTCGCAATTAAATCATTTTATGACGAATGTTCCGGAAAGTGACCGCCAGTCGATGCAACGGTTGTATGTCACGATGGCGCCAATCAATACATATTTGTACTTCTTGGCGGGTTACAGGGATACGGCGTCGTCTCGTACAATTTTGACGGTTCATAGGTTTGACACGGCAGCAAAAGAAGATGGTTGGATGAGCTTCGCGCCATCTCTTGGCGAGGAAGGGGAACAACAACTTTGTGCCCATTGTTGTGTTGCTCCTAATTTAGCTTAGAGAAATATGCAATTAATATTTATAATTCTGACTTTTTTTGTGATGTAACGTTTCGATTTTATTCGGCGTGTGTATAATGTTAATTTATGTTTTGGATCGATAGTTTTAAGTGGTAGAATCATAGAAGGCTAAAGTTAGAGAGAGAGGAGACAGGATATATACTAGGAACAAGCTAATATGATTATGTTGGTTAAGCTTGATTGGCATCGTCATTACCAAGTTAATGATGTTGCTTCCTTGTTTGCTAATAAGAGCCTACTTATAGGTGCCTAGCTCTATTCACTTTTGGTTGCTTTTCTCATATTAATACTATTTCGAAGAATAAAGCTATATGGTCACATTATGGTCTGCCATAAATTAATTAAATAATAAAAAAAATAATTTTTTTTCAATTTTTTGGTTTAATACTACTTGATTTTACTTTTATATCATCTTCATTTATGTTGCTCAACATGTTAGTGTTGCTCTTTCGTAGTTTTTGCCAAACTTATTACTACTGTCATTTCTTGATTGTTGCTCAACGTTTACAGTAATTCGTGGTATTAATGTGTTTTACGTAATGGAATTCAAAGATAAGTATCAACTCACAAGTCCATTCACACAAATATAAGTTTATATCGGTAATTCTAATTTTTTTATACATGTAAATGGACTAAATTAACTCTTTATGGCCGGCCACATTATGGCCATTTAGCATCACTCTATTTCGAATACCATTTGATTTAATCAAGTCAAAGCCTCAATTTTTTTTGTTATTAATTAATTTTACAAGCAACTGACTTACTAGCCATATTAGTGTATTGGAGTAACTAGTAAGACCTAACATCCATACTTAATTAAGTTGTTAATGCAATTCATTAGAGAACTAGATTAATTCCAGAAGTTGTCAGATATATGCGTAGAGTTATATCGTTACATACAAGGAAAAATAACAATTACTTATGCATATCCTACACATGTAGGATTACTACACCTCATATTTGCAAATTACCACCAGCATACAAGATGGAAAAATACTTATGAATCCTTATATAAGTTCATTGAGGACCCCTCAAAATACCTGTATGTAGATGAAATTGAGCTTATAATCTCTGAAGATAATCTTCTGATGCCTCTATTAGCCACTTGAACTGAAAAAACAGGAAACATAAAAAAGTTAATTTTGAGGGGTCCTCAATGAACTTATATAAGGATTCATATAAACAGAAAATATTTAAATATTTGCTACACACACTAAATATTAATTCGTCCGTCTCCGAAAAATAGACTAGTTTTCCATTTTTGAGTCGTCCCCCAAAATTAGACAAAGTCAAAATAAGGAAAGTTTTGAACTACTAATTACATGGATCCCACAATCCACTAACACTATTTCCACTATCTTATTATCCCTCTCTTGCTCTTATTTTTTTCTATTTCTCTCTTACTTTATCAATTGCACATTAAAACTCGTGTCATATAAAACTTTGTCAATTTTTAGGCGAAATTGGCAAGTAAATTAGATGAATGAATATGATCACTTGGGCCCTCTTCCAGTAAAACACAAAATATTTGATTACACATTTGCTGTAATAATAGATTAAATACGAAACGAATACCATTCAAAAAAAAATTTATTTGACAAATGGTAAGAATAAATTCCAAAAAGGGAATTTGGGATAATTTGGTATTTCCCATAACTTAAATTGATTGGGAAAATCATGAATTTATATCTTATATTGAATTTCTAATGAACTGGGAAAAAGTGATTTCATGGAAATTTACAATTAATGGAGTTTAAGTTCTAAGTTCACGAGTGTTATGAACATATTTAAACTTTATAATAAAGAGTAAACTACATAAATTGTACCTGATCTTTCACTTTCGCACATAAATGGTACATGATCTTTATTTTATATCGTTTTTGGTACCCCGTGACAAAAATAACTCAGATACTAAACATGTGATTTTTTTTGTTATGAAGGATATTTTTGAAAATTTCAATTAAATAGCCAAACATGTGGTTTTTTTCATTCCTTTTTATTCTTTTTTTCTTCTTTAGTTTCTTTTTCTTTCTTTTTTCTTCATTTTCTTCTTTAGTATTTTATCTTCCTTTCTTCTTTCTTTTTTCTCCTTAGTTTATGTTTCCACTTTTTTCTTTTCTCTTCTTTTTCTTCTTCCTTTTTAGTGTTTTATTCATACATCTAATTGCATTTATAATATAAGTCAAGAACAAAACACCTAATTAAATTAATTATTTAAAATAAATACTCCATTTGTTCCATTGAAGATATTCAATTTTTTTTGTCCCAACTAAAATAACTTATTATTAAAATTAGAAATACATTTATTTCTATTTATTCTCTTTTTAAAAAATTGACTTTCTAAATTTAACATATAAAATAAAGTTATATAAAATTTCATATTGCTTCAGGAATACGTAATCTTCTTTGGAATAGAAGAAATATTAAATTTTAGTCAAAATTTATAATTTTAGGGAAGAAATGAATTAGAGGTAAAAGAAATTATAAAAGAGAAGTCCACTAGAATATAGTGTATGAGCCCAAGATATGGTGAGTCCAAGAGAAAACAAAAGGTAGGGATAGGCCCATTAGAGGTGCATAAAAAGAAGAGAAAGCCATTTTCAGAGAATCATATGTTTCAGTCAACCAAAGGTGGGGCCCCTTACTTTATACATGAACATGACTGGTTGAATTTACACACGCTCATACTCACGTGCCGCGCTGCTCCACCTGCACGCGCATACTTTGACTCTGTCGGGTCGGATCTTTCCATCCACGGCTCATATTTGCTTCCTCATGCTTCAACAGATCTGGACCCTTGATACAGGCGACGTACCCGATCACACATGAATATTTTGTTTTTGTTGTACAATTCTTTGGTTGTGTGGCCAACGATTAATTATGCATCCATAGATTATTCACTGTCATAACTGATACTACTACGATAAATAAGAATGCGGAAATTAAAAGCATAATAATAATGCTTTATAAACTAAAGTAAATAATTCATTCTATATGAGTAATTGTTTTTCTTCCCCGATTATTATTTATTACCAATGTTCTCTTCATTCCAATAAACAAATTTCTGTTAGTGATAAATGTTTACATCGAAATGGACAAAGTAATGGTTTCTTTTAACTAAGTGCATCTCCAAGGGGAGAAGATATATATAAAAGGTATATTACGTATTTATCTTTTTAAAAAGTGAAATATACCCTTCTTAAAAGTAATACATTCTAAATAGAAAGGTATATAGAAAGGTAATTTATTTTTTTAAAATAAAATAATAGTAGAAAATGCATTAAAAAATATAAAATGTAATACCTTTTCAAATACATTTCCCCTTGGAGAAGGGTTTTTCATGAAAAGAAGGCAAATATGGTAGTTATAAGATTTTACCTTTCCATTGATGTGGAGGTAAAGATACCTCTTCAAAATGGGAAAAGATATAATACTTTCTCAAATGCTTCTCCCCTTGGAGAATGATTTTTCATGAAAAAAAGGTAAATATGGTAGTTATATTAGTTTACCTCTTCATTTACCTCTCTCCTTGGAGATGTTCTAATTCACGAAATTAATTGTGCTCTCTCCCCTTGGAGATGTTCTAATTCACGAAATTAATTGTGCTCCATAATATGCATGTGACTATATACTCCAAAGTTGATGAAAACTCGTGTGGCAAATGTGATAATAATTCTATGGTTGCTAAAAGGCAAAGGAACATGAGTCATGTGTAAGTAGTATATGAATTACTAGTATACTTGGCCCCTCCATGTCTTAGATTAGGCTATACAAAGATAAACTAATATACACACCATTAATTAATGTGGTCGTACGTGTTTGCTAAGCATTTCGGCAATGATTGTGACACCCAAAAGGGCAAACAAGTCTTAAACCCTAAGACTAAATTAACGACACTATTTGTATAGCTAGGTTAAAATGAAAATCTTCATAAAAATGTGATCAGGTATATACTCGTTATGCACTTATAAATGACTTGCATTCAGTGGCAACATCTGATATTGGGAGCCTTAGGAGCTTATACCAGTAGTATTTTTCAATGTAGACATTGCTGAAAGCAAATTCGCCAATGGTGAGAGGAGACTAGAAGATGGATAGAGATGGAAAGAGTAACAAGAGAATAAGAATTAGAGAATCAATGATAGATACTAATACTATTAAAGATAAATACGCATGTTTGTTCAAGTAATCAATGTTGAAAGAATCGGAATTGCTAGGAAATCAGCAGTGACGTTGTTCTAACTGCTATTAATAACACTATTCATTGACGACTAAGCATCGCCTATCCATTACTAAAGATTTTGAAATCTTGCAATGTTCTCTTGATAAATTGTGTAGTCATCTTTAATCACAAATTCACAATGACATTGATGGGCCGTCACTGCTATTGGGCTCCTTGTGTCGTGATCTATATTTATTACCTGCATTCACTCTCATCAAAAATTCGCCCAATCATCACTGGCGCCGTCTGTGGGAATCGAACCCACGACCACGTGGTTAAAAGCTCAAGCAATACAATCTTGCCCTCCTTTCTTCCCGTGGACGTAGATTTACGTCAGTAAATCGAACCACGTAATTCCCTGTGTCGTGATCTATATTTTTTACCCGCATTCACTACCATCAAAAATTCGCCCAACCATCACTGGCGCCGTCTGTGGGAAACAGAGAACCAAATCTGTGATAAAAGCGAGTTTTTGATCCTCTTCCACCAAAAAAATGCATACCAGATCACATAATACCCGTGCTTCAGTCCGTGATAACCATGAGGAAGCTAGTCCAGCCCGCAGGTCTGGAAAACAGCCTCGGGAGAAATCTACTTCCAGTTCTCACGGAGAAGGAACAAGCCGCTCAAAGACTCATCGCACCGAGTCTTCCCAGCAGCCCGATTTGAACGAGACTGTCAAGTTGTTTTTGGCCGAGAAGCAGGAAGAGTTCTTAATTTTCCTGCAAAAGGGCCAAAAACCGGAGACGAAAACGGTGGATTCTCCCTCCTCATCCAGACATGAAAGTCACTACCGCAGTAGTGCCGTGTCTTCCAGGAAGAAGAATCCTCAACCCCGACATGTTCCTGTTCCTCCTCGGTACCGGAATCACAGGAGAACTCCATCTCCTCCATACCGAAGAGATGTCGGGTTCGCCATGTACGGAGCATTGAAGACTCCGTTCTCGGACGATATCACCCGAACTCCCTTGCCACAGAACTACCGAACTCCGTCAATGACTTATGACGGGTTAGTGAATCCTCATGACTTCCTGGGACGCTATCAGTATAACATGGCGAACCAGGGTCTCAATGAGGTCCATATGTGCAAGCTGTTTCCCGAGCTGCTTATCGGGAACGCAAGAAGGTGGTTCGATAGCCTCCCCCAAGGCAGCATTAGATCTTACCGAGATCTAATGGATGCTTTCCACAGGAGGTTCTTTCAGAAAGCGGAAGCCCGAATCACTTCGGCTCAGCTGCTTTCTATACGTCAAGGTCGCGACGAAAAGATCAGCGACTTTATGACGAGATTCCACAAGGAATGCCTACAAGTAGATAATCTCAATGATCTACTTGTCATTTCGGCATTCCAAAATGGAATCCTGCCCGGAGCTCTCTACAGAAAGCTCGTGGAATGCAGTCCGCAAACAGCTCAAGAGATGTGGGACATTGCGGACCAGTTCTCCCGTGCCGATGAGGCAGACCGTCGCAAACGGTCTTTAGACAGCTCATCCCGAGGAGACGGGAGGAAGCCCGATCATAGCGATCAGGGACATCCTCGCCGAACTCCTTTTGGCGATCAGGGACATCCTCGCCGAACTCCTTTTGAAAGGATTCAAAGGACTCCGGTGCAAGACCGATTGGGGCCACGTCTCAATCCTGAGAAGCCGCCCGCCCGCTGTGATTCCGGTTGAGATCGGCGTACCCAGTCCCCGAACTCTAAATTTCTCCTCAGAAATGAATGGTGACGGACTGAGAGCCGAACTAGATCTTGCCGAAGAAAGAAGAGAATTGGCCTGCATAAAAGCAGCCAAGTACAAGGAGCAAGTAGCCCGGTATTATAACCAAAGGGTGAAAAAGCTGCAATTTCAAGTGGGAGATCTCGTCTTGAGAAACAACGAAGTAAGCCGAGCAGAAAAGCTGGGCAAACTCGAACCCACATGGGAAGGTCCATATCGGGTGTCAGAAGTCCTCGGCAAAGGGTCTTACAAATTGACTCACATGTCAGGAGAACAAGTACCCCGAACATGGCACATTTCCAACCTCAAGAAGTTCCATTTGTAAGAGACAGTCCGGTCAGTCAGTCTTGTGTCTAGTTCGGTCCTAGGGGTATATGCTTTGTTTTTTACTTGTTTTTCATGTTTGTCTATGTGCGTTTTGTCTGTCTATGTGCGTTTTGTCTGTCTATGTGCGTGTCGTCTCTTACAAATGTTACTGAGGTATCTTGTTCTTTAAAGACTGATCCCCTTTTTAGAACATGTATTAAAGACAATTGTGAGTCCAAGCTTCTCAGGAAGATACAAGACTTCACAATTCAGCTTAAGAAACAAGCAGTTCGTCTGAAACGAACTGCAAAAAAGGGAAAGTCCGATCCGAGCGATAAAACTCGCCAAATTAGGACAAAGGGAAAGTCCGATCCGAGCGATAAAACTCGCCAAATTAGGACAAAGGGAAAGTCCGATCCGAGCGATAAAACTCGCCAAATTAGGACAAAGGGAAAGTCCGATCCAAGCGATAAAACTCGCCAAATTAGGACACAAATCAAGTCCGGTCAAAGAAGATTTTACTTCATAAGACCACTTCGGTTAACAAAGGGAAAGTCCGATCCAAGCGATAAAACTCGCCAAATTAGGACACAAACCAAGTCCGGTCAAAGAAATTTACTTCATAAGACCAAAGACGAGTCCGGTCAAAGAAGTTTATTTCATAAGACCAAAGACGAGTCCGGTCAAAGAAGTTTATTTCATAAGACCAAGGACCAAGTCCGGTCAAAGAAGTTTACTTCATAAGACCAAAGACGAAGTCCGGTCAAAGAAGTTTACTTCATAAGACCGAGGACGAGCACGATGAAATTTTTTCGCTGAGCTGTAAATACGCAGTGATAGAAGCGAAATGAAGATTTCATTTATTAAAACTTGTTCGGCATATAATTCCGCTGCCCTACGAGAAGGCGTTACGCTATTACAAAGGACTATTCTACTGTCCACGGTTGCTAAAGTTGAGCCACCTATTCAAAAAATCCTCGTGAAGCCGAGTTCGGGCGTTCTGGGCAGCTGAAGAATAAGCAGGTCGACGAGATGCTCTGATCGACCTACCGCCTCTTCCCTGAGTCCGGGAAGTTCTGGCACCTCGGCGGCGAAGAGTCTCTTCACGAAGCATTTGTTGATCTTGCTCACTCATAATCACAGCTCCTCTACGAACTTCAGTCCGTCCTTGTCTTGACGTTTCCGGTTGCTCCTGAGTCCGTTCTCGTCTTGACGTTTCCGGTTGCTCCTGAGTTCGTTGCTGATTTGGAGTAGGATTTTGAGCAAGTGGATCAGAGGTTTGAGCTGGAGTGTGAGCATCTGTTGGCGGGAAATGCCTAAGGAATCTCTCGATTGAAGGACGCCGGGAAAGAATGATGTCGTACCGAGAAGCCCAGCGCCGCAATGATTTCACGACTTGTTGGCAAGCCGAGCTCTCCAGCGCATTGTTCCTCAGGAGTACATGAAGCTCCTCCCACAGTTCATCAACTTGATTCTGAACTTCAGATATGCTCATTCCCCCGCGTCCGCAGATGAAATCCTCATATGCAGTCCTCTCAGCGACGACAATATCCAGCTCGGCCTCCAGATCCTTCCTTATGGACTCTAAGTCCTTATTGTCGGACTCCAGCTCCACTGAACGAGCCAAGAGTTCGTCATACTTCATCTGGTCCTCTATGGCTTTTTTCTCAGCTTCGTTTAAAGCCGAAGAGTATAGCCGCTTCCAGTGAAGTACCTCCAGCTCCTTAGAGTTAAAGAATACAAAGCAGCTAGGTCAGTTCGGCATTTCAGCTTACCGAGCAGGCAGTAAACCACAACAGGAGTAAAAGAGATCAAGAAAAGCTATACGAAGACACGAGTGTAGAAAGAAAATTTTTTCATTCATAAGAAAAAAAATTTTTTACACAAGGAGGGCTTCAAGGCCATTTTACAAGAAGGAAGAAAGAAACTAAACTACGAGAAGGGAGACGAAATCATACTCCGCCAGTTTCATCTCCGGCTCCCCTCCGGGTTTCAGCTTCTCCACCTCGGCTTCAGCCTCAGCCTCCGTACTCCCCCCAGCCTGCTCGGCGCCCCCATAGCCGATCTGCTGCACCTCCTGCTCGGCATGCCCGTCGCCGGTCTGCCGATCCGGCTGCTCGGTCTCCTTGCCGGCCTCGTTTTCCTGCTCACCCTCTCCTTGGAAAATTGGAGCGGGTGAAACAGGTCCCAAGGAGGCAAAGATGGCCTCCATGTTCTCGTCCCGGTCAGCTCGGCAACTACGAACTCGGTCAGCAGAAAGCAGGACCGAGGACGAAGCAAGCTCCTCAAGGAGCGGCAGACTCTGGAGACGAGCTGCTATCTCTCGGCCGTACAGCGGCAGGACGACTTCGGGCCCCTGCTCGGCATTATCGGTCATCAGTTTCAGCAGATCACCGACAAAGGCCGAAAATTGATTGCTCAGAAAGAGTTTCTCCGCGAAAGCACGGAGAACCTCCCCTTGGGCAACCACGGCGGCAGCATCCCTCCGTTTCGTCTGCTCTCGCTGGATGATGAGCTGGTTTTTGGCAAACTGGGCCTCATCCTGGGCCGAGATCCTAGCAGCCCTTGCCTTCTCAAAGTCTGCCCTAGCCTGTTCGGCCTGGTGACGAGCAGCAGTCAACTTCCTCTGCATCTCAGCATAGTCGCTGGACGCTTTAGAGAGTTCAACTGCGACGAGCTTGCTGAGCATATCGTTCCTCTGAAAATGGAAAAAGGAAAAAGTCAACCGAGGGGCCACAAAAAATACAGGAAAAAAGCAAGGCCAGAAAATCAAGAAGAGAATTCACCTCGGCGAAGTCTGTGGGCCATAAAAAGGGCTCACAGATATGTTCCGAAGGAGGCGCCAAGACCACGTCTTTCTCTGGCGCTCTTGGGGGCTTCTGAAGCTTCGCCTTCCCCTTTGCCGAAGTCGACTCCGGCTTCTTTGGATCCGAAGAGGTCTTTTGCCTCTTCGGATTCTTCTCGGCATCAGACGCCGAGCTGGTGGTTTTCGGCCTCTCCGGTTCCTTAGATTCGGAGGATTTGCGACCGAGCTTGTTTAGCAAGTTCACTGCCAAAAAGCAAGAAAACAAGGTTAGTTTTCGTCGTCAAGGCAGTAATGCATAAAGAATAAATCCTCACCCTCAGTCTCATCGTCCGAAGACGAGGAGTCGAACACGAAGTCGCCCTTGACGAGCTCAGACTCCAAGTACTGCTTCCTAATCATGGGAACCTTATTGAGCTCGGCCTCGAGCTCGTCTAACGGTTCTACCCGAGGATGAGGAATAACGGACTTCGGCCCTCTCCAGGAAAAGTCCGAAGCCGAAGTCCTATTATAAAAAAAGAAACGATTTTGCCATTTCGGCCATTTGGTTTTGCAAAAGGCTCTAAAGGGCTGTAAATGGATCAAGTAAAACCAAGATCCCTTCCTCTTAAACTGGAAGAAATTAAGGATTGCCCTCAGAGACAGATCCTTATCTAGCCTACGCAGTTCGGCAGCAAAGGCCGATAAGTGCCTCCAAGAATTCGGAGTCACCTGACCTAAAGGGAGTTGGAAAAAATCAAGAAGCTCTACAAAAGGTGGGGGAAGAGGGAAACGAAGCCCGCATTCTAAGCAGGCTTCGTAAACGGTGGCATAACCCTCCGGCGGCGAGTTAGCCCTATGATCGTCGTCGGGAATCACCACCTTCCCCCCGGGAAGAAGATATTTTCCGTGTAGGGATATCACAGTGTCCTTACTCAAGATGCTGTGAAAGTATTCTACGGTCTTCTCCCCGGACTCTTTCCGACTAGAAGATCCCTTACCCCCTTTCCTACCGCTACCTGACTCAGAAGAAGAAGAAGAAGACATGATTCTTACTCTTTGAAAGTCTGAAGAAGTTCTGAAGAAATTCTTGAAGGAGCGGAAGGAAATTTTGCGCAAAAGAGAGAGAATGCAGAAGAAACAATAGCAAAAGTGTTCCAATGATGAAGAAAGGACGTATTTATCAGATTCGGAGAAGATTTCAAAATCATCGCACCGTTTCGAATCCCACCTTTTCAGGATTCAACGGCCGGATTTTACTGTCGCATTTAATGCAGTCACGCGCAAGGCACGTCCCCTGACGTCAGCCTCCCCCGTACCTTTATCCAGAATGCCGAAGTGACTCGCTTCGCCGAAGTGATTCACTTCGCTTTTCGGGGGGGTAGTGATGGGGTACGTACTAAACAAGCCCAATAGCAGTGACGGCCCATCAGCCCAAAGCCCAAGGAAGAGTATTAGTTCGGCATTACCAAAGAGTTCGGCCCCAGCCTACAGCTCGGTAAAAGCCGACCAATCAAGCTCTACTCTCAGATCGGCAAAAGCTGCTCGACAATAGTTCAGCAGTTCGGTCTCAGTATTCGACCGAACAAGGAGATAGTGGACCCATGCAGGACCTCCACGACCTCCACTACACCCACGATCTATTTAGTGGTATGAAGCAGTTGTCAACCTGCAAGCCACGATCTTAGTTCAATGTATAAATAGAACTTAGATCAGATAGACAAGGGTTAAGCTCTCTAGATATCGAATCTCGTATAGCAAGTCTGTATTTGTAAGCTGTAAACCAGATCAAGCAATACAATCTTGCCCTCCTTTCTTCCCGTGGACGTAGATTTACCTCAGTAAATCGAACCACGTAATTCCTTGTGTCGTGATCTATATTTATTACCTGCATTCACTCTCATCAAAAATTCGCCCAATCATCAGACATGCTGTACTTTTTAAAATAATTTATACATATTGTGCATCGATTTCCAACTATCTAAGAAACCATGAAACCATTTTACTTCGTGCTCATGGGGCGGACCCATGTAAAAATAGGGTATGGCTAAAGCACTTAATAAAAATATTTTTTAAACTATTTTCTTTTATAAATTTTTAAAATTTATTCAAATTTAATGTAAATTATTATATAAAATACCTTATAAATGATCTAAAACACCAAAAATATAACTTTAGAAAAAATTTAAAAATCACAGCCCCTAATCATTTTTTTTTCTGCTTCTACCCCTGTTTGTGCTTAGAGGTACCACAGTTTCGGAATCGGCGGTTACGGTTCGGAACCGCCGATTCCGGCTTTGGAAATTGCCGAACCTGAACCGAACCGCGAGGGTGTTTCGCGGTTACGGTTTCGGTTCCAAAATAGCCGGTTTCCATTTCGGTTCCGAACCGGCAGTTTTTCACGGTTTTGAACCGCCGATTTTTGCAGTTCCGGCTTGATTTCACGGTTTTCCGATGGGTTTTTACGGTTCCGGCTCGGTTTCGATTCAAAATTTTTTGAACCTGGACCGAACCACAGTTCAAAAATTGACGATTTCGGTTCGGAACCGTAACTGACGGTTACTGTTACGGTTTTGGTTTTAACCGCCAGTTTGATAAACCTTGGGCAGCATGGGCGGACCCAAGGTGTAAGGGGGTGGGGCTTAAGCCCTCAATGAAATAATTTATTTTAATTTTTTCTATTTATTTTTTTTAAAATTTAGTCAAATTTAGTGTAAATTATAATGTAAAAGTCCCTACAAATAATTTAAATTACTCAAAAATATACATCAAAATAAAATTTAGAAGTCTCAGCCCCTATCGATAATTATTTCTGCGTCCGCCCCTGTTGGGCAGGTCTATTCGTGCTTATGTAACTGTGATAATAATATTATTAAAACTTGTTTGGACATGTGTATGACATTTTACGTGCACCAAGTATATTTTTACGTAAATTCATTCTCGGTATAAATCTATTCTTATTTAAAGAAGGTCTTTGTTTCAATATATCTATGATTCTATATATTTCTGGACACACAGTATTGTGTATTGTGGACTAGTTAATATATGAACATAGTAATTAAATTTATTATGTTAAATGAGTGATATTTTCTAGAATGTATTGGAGTTCGAGTATTATTTTTGCAAGATGTCCACCTTCGAAATAGGCCGAACGGCTGATGCTTCCTATGCGTAGGACCGAATTAAGAACGAATACTCATCATCTTAGATTCACTATGATTGGATTTGGATTACATGTTAATTAATTAGTTAACTCACACCAACTGTTATTTTAACCCATATTTTGATTATATGTTAATTAATTAGTTAACTCACACCAAATGTTATTTAACCCATATAATTAGTTTATTTGGGTTAAATAACATTTTGAGAAATTAGATAGTAGTACACAGAGAGAAAGATTAGGTGATTAACTAGGGCAGACAAAGTGTAGTTGAAACTCGATATTCATTCATTAATTAGTGGGAATGGATCCTCATTAATTAGTGGGAATGGATCATCTGTTGTGCTCACACCCCATTATTTTATTAAGGGTGTGAGGAGCAGCACCCCCTGCTGTGCACCCCTCCACAACACGGGATCCATTCCCTTAATTAATACTCCACTATTATATTGTTGAAAGTCAATAATAATAGTATAGTTAAAACTCGATATTTACCCTGTTGATAACTCAAGATAAATCCGGTTAATCACTCCAAAAAAAACTTAATATTATCTTTTAAGGACATAAAAATTGAGATGCAATTACTTGCATTGAGAAATTTTAAAAAATAACAATAATAATTTAGGACACAAAGGAAAGCGTCCCCAAATTAAGAACAAATTAACTTAAAGTTTTTACTCCTGTTTTTTATGACACTTTCATTTGCATCCTCTAATTTTAGTTGGGACACCAACAATAAGGATACTTTTTGAATTGTTGGTGGTATATTTAGAAATATAAATTAACGTCCAAAATTGAATTAAAAAAAATGCCCTTACCAATTTTTTTTTGTTATAGTGAATCAATGACTACGATTTGAAATCAAAGTAAAAAAAAAGAAAAAGGACAAAGTATCCGATAATTATAAAAATATGGCCATGAAAGTTTATTTATTGACAAGAGATTTAAATTGTAATTACATCTTTTAGATATTGAAAAAAGTGTCTAAATATTCTCAGAAAAAAGTTCAGTACGTGTGATTCCTGATTAAGAGTGGTAATCTACTAATCTTAGGTCATCCACAACGCTATCATTAAACCGTCCCTTAAATTACTATTCACGGGCTCCACTGTACTTTTTTACTCCATCCCTTAACTAAGGGACGGAACCTACAATCCTCCGTCCCTTAACCGTCCCTTAAATTACTATTCATTCAATTTCATTTTTTATTTTTATTTCCAACCAAATTCAATAAAAAAAAACACACACTTCAATAAAAATAAAATAAAATTACAACTTAAAATTCAAAAAAATAAAAAAAAAAGACATAATTAAAATCCTAAAAAAATAAAAATGACAATTTTATAGAAAATAAAAAAAAACTACTCCGCCGGCGAATCATCCCCCGAAGGCGGTGGAGGTGCACTGAAGCCGTGAAGAGGCGAAATGCCAAGGTGTGCTGGCATAAACGTAATTTCGTTAAGCTAGGCTTGGTTTTGAACGGACGTCATGCGGGAAGTGTCCGCCATTGTGGTGGTCATGTACATGGCCATAAGGGAGTTGGGGGTCCCCCCGAGCCCGAGCCGTCTGGCTTGATTCAGCTCGGCCCCTCCTCCCTCTAGCCGCCTTCGCCGCATTTCTCCCTTGCGGCCGACGGCGCCCACGGGAGGAACCCCCGGCATCGTCTGCCGGGGTCTCAACCTCCTGCGAGGCAAACTCTTGTGGCCCGCTGCCCGAATCTCCCTCACTAGACGGGTATTGTCCACTCGCCGTGTGCTTCGTTCGCTTCGAGGTTGAGCCCGTGCTGGACCACACACCGCCGGCCCACCTTTCCTCATCCTTGACGACCTCCCAAACATCTACATATTTGAATTGTTTCCCGGTGTGGTCGTAGTAGACCAATAAAGCCGACCTCAGAATGACGGCTCCCGTGGCTCCACTTTGGTAATGAGCCGCTTCATTCTTGTGGATGGCGCAGAATCGTTTAACCTTTCTGTCGACTGGGTCAAAGTGAGCGCTGAGCATCTTATATGTGCGGCGGCGGGACCCCTTCGGCTTAATCTGGTGGTAGGCCTTGGTGACCTTTTCCCAGAAGCACTTCCGGGGTTGTTGATTCCCGACGATGGGATCGTACAAGACGCTGATCCAGGCGTTGTACACCGCCAGCGTTTCTTTGGGGCCGTACGGATGCCGGCCTAGATCCTCCTCATCCTCCTCGTCCGCCTCCGTCCTGGAGCTTCCACCGCCTCAGCCTTCTTCCGGAGTGGGTTCAACGGAATAATCCTCCCGAATCTGGGATGATCACTGTGAATACCGCGGGGCGGAGGGACGGACGTATGCATCCACGTCAAAATTGGGTGGTTGGTACCCCCTGCGTCGAAGAACCCTGAGTGCCCGGCATCGACGAAATGGAACCACCCAATGTGTTGTACATGCTCCCCCAGTCGCCGAACGCGTTGAGATCCCACCCGTCGGAGCCGCCACCGTCGAAGTTTCCATCGCCGGACATTTTGTGATGAAATGTTAGATGAAAATTGGAGAGGAAATTGAGATGATTTGGAAGAATAGATGTGTAGTTGAGTGTGAAATGAGGATGAATTATGAGTATTTATAGAGTAAAAAAATAAAAAAAAAATGGAAAACGGCTATAAACAGTAATATTACCGTTTTTAATTTTTTTTATTTAATTTGATTTTTTTTAAATGATTTATTGCGTCAGCGTGGTGATGCCCACTCGCGGGCCGGAGAGTGGGCGTCACGCATGGCGCCGGGGCGCGCCACGTCACCTCGGCTCATGGCGAGACGTCTCGCCACTCGTCACGCCGTGACGGAACGCGGAACGGGCTGGGGACGAGACGGGGCGCTGCAACGCGTCACGTCGCCGTCCCGTCCCTCCGTGACGGAATACGAGCCACCCGCGTGGCGCGTTGCGGGTGGCCTTATGTTGCTGGAGTACTATTTTCTGCAGTAATTATTAGTAGTAAATTTTTTAAAATTTTAAGTTGGGCAACTGCGAGTCAACTATATATATTTGATGACATTGCTTTCGAGTCTCAACAGAAATAGAGCACAGCTCCAATTCGAGATTACTCCCTTTCTTTCTTCTTTATTTCTATACATCTTCACTCTCCACTCTCTCTCTCTCTCTCTCTCATCTCTCAAATCCCAAAGCACCCTACATTTATAAACTTCCGGCGAGCTTTTCACTTTCTCTCTCTAGAGAGAGAATCTAATTTGAGAAGTAGCGGTGGGTGGAGCTTTCAGTTAAAAGACTGGTGCTTTGATGGCACGACAAAACCCCCATTAAAACCCTCCAAAAAGCCTTCCAAATCAAAGAGTTCAATCATTAAATGGGCGTGGTAGAAGAGGGTTGGGGCGGTTGGGCGCCGGCCCCTGGCGGCGCTCCCCTCTACATCCAGAAAGATGATCACTGGACCCACTTCGACAACTCTGTCAATGCGGTGTCGTTTGGGTTCGTCGCCACCGCCATCCTCATCTCCATGTTCCTTGTCATGGCCATCTTCGAGAAGTTCCTCAGAACCACCTCTCCCCCCGATTCCCGCCGCCGCCACTCCGACCTCGAGTCCCAGAGCCATATTGTCGCCTTCAATTCCAAGCTCCGCTTCCCCTCATCTCCCAAAGTGAGTCCCATTTAGTTTAACCTCTCTTTTCATTAGATGGAAAAATAAAGTGCATGTGTTGGTGCAGGGAGAATAGAGAGGATATGTCATTATTTTGGAAATGGACCCTATTTGCATTGATGGCAAGTTTAGCTATTCTCAATTCTATAGTATTATTCTTCTACAATCTTGTAAATAAATGAAATTGTTCATTCTTGGATAGAGACCCACTTAATTTAATATTTGGACCATCACATACCTATATTTATTGCCGAATCCCTGTTTTGGGGACACCCTCCCAACCTTCTATTTCCCTTTGTTTTTTCTCTCTTCCTATTTTCAATAATACAACCCCACCTTCAATTGTATTACTTGCCTATGTTTTTTAATTGAATTGTCCTAATCAGATTACTTGTCTAGACAATGTTCTTGTCTTTGTGTTTATCTACTGTCACCACAAGAGCATCTAATTAGGTTACTTAAAAGAAAATGCATTACTAATTTGTGGAGAAGTACTAATTTGAGGCTTTGAGCATATGTTTAGAATGTTGAGGGTTGAAAAACAGAGGAATTGATGGCACTTAACATGTGACATTTCTATACAACATTTAGAACTTGAGAGAATAAATTGGTTGCAGGTAAGTGTAAATGCAAGAGAAGTATCGGTGGTGATGCCGGGCAACAAGGTCCCGACCTTTATCGCACATCCTGCTCCGGTGCCTTGCCCACCGGAGCGAGTGCAGTGGCCGCCACATCAAGTATAAGGATGGGGAGTCACCATGGATGCACATTCTACTACCATTGCTTTTTTGTGAAATGGGATCATAGTATTTGTACAAATCTCTCTACTCTCATCTCATTTCCTGCAGTTGCAACATGGAAACACATTATTTCAATGGCCTCTCTCTATGTATTATACTATGCTCATTCTCATACCAGTCTTCAATTTTGATTTCAGTATTTTCTTTGTTGAAGTTGGATGAGGATCATATTCATGGCCTTATAATTCAATCCAAACACAGACAGCAAACATGCCCCTGTCTGGGCTTAATGTGGAACAAAGGGATAGGATTGGCAGCCTGCCCCATCCTTTACCCTCCATTTTTGTAGTGATAATTGCTAACCAAAAATTTAACTTTGGATAGAATGGTAAGTAAGATCCCTTAAATTTCCATCAATCGATGTGACACGTCTTATTTATATGTAGACTATTCTTAATAGCTGAAATTATCAATGAATCGAATTTTTAAAAAATTACTACTCCTTCCATCCCAATTTAGTTGGAGCATTTATTTTAAGTACAAGATTTAATAAATAGATGTGTTAATGGTTAAAGTGGAGAAATTAAATTAATAGCAATGTTTTAAAAATCGGACCGGACCGGCCGGTTCTGGTCCGGTTCACCCCTATAAAGCACCACTGCATTGAACCGCCGGGAACCGGTGGAACCGGCCGCTCGGACCGGTTGGACCGTGAACCGGAAACCGGTTTTCTATTTTTTTTTTCAAAATTTTTAAAAATTTGTTGTTGGTAGAGGTTGAACTCATGACCTCTCTTCTAGTTAAGAAGACATCTACCACTCCACCACATGAGCTCATTGAACAATTTGAACATTAAATATTTTTATACATTAACCATTAATTTATCTACAAAAACTAATAATTCATTTTAATTTTATTATTCTTTAATATAATTATTAATTATAATATATATAATTATCATCCTTTATATTTTAATGATGCTCTACTTACCACCTATATTATTATTAGTACCATATAAGATTCATTATTTACTATAAATAAATTTTTTATATTACATACTTAATTTATATACCCTAGCTATTGACATTAATGAATAATCTTATCTAAACTAATTAATAAGTATTTAATTATATATTATATTACGAAATAAATTTTCTTAAATTAATATAAACATTATCTATTTTAATACATGAAATATTAAATTTTTTATCTAGACTAACTAATATTAAATATATATATCTGAATATATTTACTAAATTTTAATATTATTTATATTTATACATCACTAATTATCTATAAGGTTTAATGTTTTGTGATATATTATTAATTGTAAATCATTTACTAAATTTAATATATTTTTATATATATATTTGCAATAGTAAAACGGTTAGACCGGTGGTTCGACCGGTTGAACCGTGAATCAGTAACGTCGCCGGTTCGCTTGCCGGTCCGGTTTTTAAAACATTGATTAATAGAGATAATAATGTAAGAGAGAATAAAATATGAGAGAAGATAAAGTTTTTACCTAAAAAAGAAATACCTCACCTACCTGGACAATTCAAAAAGGTATTACTCAACTACTTTAGGACGGAGGGAGTACTGAAATTAAGTTTTTAATTGGAAGTAGTTCAAACACTAGATCCAATTGGCAAATATAAGCTCTATGTTTGATATTCGATAAAAAAAAATTGGTTCCTTCGTCCCATAAGAATATAGGCCATGAGAAATAAGACAAAATTTATATTATTGTGATTATTGCAAAACAAAAATCAACCTTTGGATAGAGTTGCAAGTAAGATCCCTTAAATTTCAACTTTGGATAGAGATTCAAGTAAGATCCCTTAAATTTCCATCAATCGATGTGACGCGCCTTATTTATATGTAGACTATTTTTAAAAGACTAAAGGCTCATTTTGGTACTTAACATATTGCGATTTATTGATTTTGGTCCAAAATATTATCTTTTGAATTATTCGGTTTCTCACAAATAAAAACGGGTCACATTTGGTCCGAATTTGACGAAACTGTTAAAAGTTAACGGTCAACGCAAATAAGTGAGTCTTTTGACTGGTTTAACAATTTATAATTAGAATTTTAAAATTATTTAGAAAATAATAATTTAAAAAATAGATTAATAAATAAAATAAAATAGAAAATTAAAAAACAAGAACATAGATTAATTCTAAATTATTTGATATTATTTGTTTTAATTAGACCCCCCTCCACTCGACAACCCTACCGCCGCCGCCCCAGCGTCAGCCTCGGCGAGATCGGCAGCGACCCGCCCCACTAAAACCTCCATCTGGTGCTTCCACAAAGACCCATCCCTCGCCGCCAAAACCTCCAAGACCCGACCTTTAACCAACCTCGTCAACGGTGCTGCCGCCGCCGCCGACAATTTCCACGATTCGCTGTCAAGAATTTCACCGATTTCGGCCACTGCAAGCCCAAAGTGACGAAGCCCACGAAAAGGACATGCATCAATTGGAACAAATTCGACCCCTCCGCCGTCCACAATGGCGGCGGAATCGGAATTGAGAGCACGAGTTTCCTTCCCGAAGAGAACGATAACAACAACGACGAGTTTCGGGAGTTCAAGGGGGAGGGTTCGGAAAGCCCTAATTTGAAAGACCAGCAGCAGAGCCCGATCAATTCCTCGGAGAATGGGTTCCCTAAGGACGGAATGCGCGCAACCAATTGTGAAATTGGAGAGGTTTAAGGATAGGGAGGAGGGGAGGGTGTCATGGTATAGCTTAGCGACGAAGCTGCCGTCGCTGTAGGCGTAGTATGAGGGGTAGGAAACTTGTGGCAAGTGCTCATTTTGATGGTTTTGAGAGGGCAATTAGTGATAGCGCAAAGATGGGAAGAGGGGAAGGAAGAGTGTGCGGTGGAGCAGAATGGGGAGTTGCAGGAAGGGTGTGGCGCCACCATAGCTGGGGGAGAGGAAGCCACCGTAGTAGTGGTTTAAACCAAAAAGAAGAAAGAGTAATTTGGATTGTAGAATGTTTTTGGTGAAATGTGGAAGAAGACACGTTCTTTTTGATTAATTTTTAAGAAATATTGAAATTCTAATTCATTTGGGGTTATTATATTAATTGAGGTTATTATATTAATTTGGGCTCACTTATTTGCGTTGACCGTTAACTTTAGCGGTTCCGTCAAATTCGAACCAAATGTGACTCGTTTTTATTTGTGAGTGACCGAATAATTCAAAAGATAATGTTTTGGACCAAAATCAATAAATCGCAATATGTTAAGGACCAAAATGAGCATTTACTCTTTTAATAACTAAAATTATCAACGAATCAATTTTTTTAGAGTACTACTAAAATTCAGTTCTTAATTGTAATAGTTCAAAGACTAGATCAAATTTGCTATATAAGCTCTAAGTCTGAGATTCGATAAGGAATTATCATTCTTAATCATATTTCATAAACCATATATGCAAACAAATATTCTTACACTCCTATATCTTTTAACTCCTTAATTATTTTAGAAAGCATTAGCAAACGCTATTGTTTCCTTTCAATCCACCAAAAACCTGACTGATTATGGACGACGACATGGGTTTGATTAAATGATTTGTAATGTTCTGTGTATAAAAGAGTCTTATTTTAAATGTAAATTTAAATTGAATGGTTTTGTAACAAAAACTAATACTTCATTCATCCCAACTAACTAGGGTCGTATTCCTTTCTGGGATGTACCAACTAAGTTGAGTCATTTATCTTTCGACAAAATTACAAAACATTCAATCACTCTTATTTATTTCTTCCCCTATTTTATTCTCTCTCCATCTTTCCTACTTTATTCATTTCTCCTACTCCCTACATCCGTCATTAAGAGTCTCATTTATGGGTGACGCGAGTTTTAAGAAATGTTACGAAAAATGGGTGGTAAAAAGTTAGTGGAATAGGGGTCTCACTTGTATATTAATTTTAAATGAAATGTGAATGGAATGAGTTAGTGGAATGTGAGACCTTATTACCATTTATGGTAAATTGAACAGGGACTCCTATTCGCGGACGGACTAAAATGAAAAAACGGGACTCCTATTGCCGGACAGAGGGAGTACTTTTCAACACAATTTCTTAATTTCCGTGCCCATAAGTTTTGACTCAACTTAGTTGGGATGGAGGGAGTACTTTTGAATGGTTTTTTATTTGTAGTTTACCTCGACCCAGTAAAGCAATGGCAGATCCATAATTTTTAGTTCGAGAGCGTGGTAAATATATAAGTACAGTAGCTCAAAACTTCAAAATCTAACATTACCATAAATTCAGATTAACGTAATATACCTTAGCATGAATTCAAAATATAGAAAAAAATATAATGTTTATTAAATAGAAGAAAAAATGTAACATGTCTATTTACTTCAATTTTTATAATTTTTTTTAAAAATAACCTTTTTATTTGAAATAATATAGTACTAAGGCAATGTTTATTAGTACGTTGGAATTAAAATAAATAAACCTGATTGTTGTAATAGAATTATTTAGATATGATGCAAATATCTAGATATTATAGAATTCTCTAAATTAAGTAGAAGAATATCTAGATATTTTAGTAGAAATATCTAGATATTTTTAGTAGAATTCTCTATAGTAAAATATCTAGATTCTAGATATAAAAGATTAATGAATCTAGTAGAGAATTCTAAAGTATGAAATGAATGCCAATAAATTTAGTTGTATCATTTTCCATAACTTAGAAAGTTTGATAAATAAAAGCTTCTTAGTTTCTCCGCATCACATTACCTCTCCTAAACTATTTCCCACATATTTCACTCATTCTCCTCTCAAATATTTCCGCAAAACTAGATTACTCCTCCAACATATATCTTATATATTCCAACATATTAATTGTAGAAGAAAATATACGAGTGAAAACAACTATTTATATTTGCCTTCTGTTACAATATATCTTATATATTCCAACATATTAATTGTAGAAGAAAATATACGAGTGAAAACAACTATTTATCTTTGCCTTATGTTACAAGAAAATAACAAGTGAAACTACAATGTCATATCCAATAATTTACAAGAGCTAATATGGTTCTGCATTTTCTGATGTGTCCTAGTTATCCCCTCCATTATTTGCATCATGGGCACCTTTTGCTCCATCTACTTCATCATCACTGTTTTCCGCTCCACCTCCGTTATCCCCTCCGATGTCACCTCCGCTTTCCCTGTTTGCAACATTCACTTCCTATGAAAGTAAAAAATAATAATTACTATATATTTTATTAAAATATATTTAAAAACATACTATAATAAAGAAATATACCTGAAATCCAAAATTAACATATCATGTGTTGAAAATTTAAAATTGTTTAAATTGTAAATTTTGAATTGATTAATTAAATTCAATTAAATAATTGAAATAATAGCTCAATTAACTAATTGATATAATAATAAAAAAATTACTGTGGAACGGACCGAAATGGAAAAGAGTTACAATTATTGTAGGACAGTAAGAGTAATTAAAAACATACTAATAATTATTTCTAGTATATTATTACCTTTATTATTATTAGTATTATGCATAATTTTAATAATTAGATTAAGATTTTCTTAATATGTAGTACTAGCATAATAATATATAATAATAATAATAATAATAATAATAAATATAATAATTTTTTATTATTATAATTGAATGAAATCCATAATTTCAAAACTTTGTTAATTATTATGATTATTATTTAAAACTAAGAGAATGCTATTTGTTTACGAAAATTAGGCATGAGATCAAACGTTACATTCATGGAGAAGCGCTAGTGTAGATGAATGAAGCTTATCCAATAAAATAATAGAAGGAGAAAAGCAACGGTGGTAGTGAGTAAAAAGAAGGATTTCCCCTAATTTTGACGATCCTTTGTATATTATCATACGAGTAAACTCGTATCGGAGAATAATGGCAAGAAATCGCCTGATAAAAGAGGTTCGTTCGCGGAAGGAATTCCGCCGAGCAACTATTGAACAAAGACTGGAAAAAATAAATTGCAGAAAAGTAAAATACTATAAAAGATAATTGTATTTCTTCAATGAATAATTCAAAAGATAACAAATACTCATATTTATAATACTCCCTAATAACATAACTTAGTGATCAAGAAATAGGAAAGATATGCTAAATCAATAATATATGAAATAATAGAGATATTGAAATATTTTGTAGATATACTCGTATCAACTTCCCCGCGGTTGAAATCCACCTTACCCTCAAGGTGGAAACCAGACAAAACGAAGAGTGTCGCGAACAGAAGCTTTTGGCAAGGTCTTCCCACCTGGATCAAATGTATGCCAATGTTTAAGACTTGCACAAAGCTGACAAAGCGTACGGACGCTCGCAGTGGAAAAGTTCCTCCAATGTCCACGCATCATCGCCATCGATGTGCTTCATTCTGGTTCTGTTAAACAATCCAATCAAGGCAGCTGCTATGGACACACTTGGTATGTTGTCAGATCCTCGAGGTTGCTCTCAGTAGAGTGTATACGCTCCCTGAGGGACCTTATGGGTAGAGATCATGTCATTTGCTACACCCTTCCACCCAATGACGAGAACAAGGAGGCTTCACGAGATCGGAAATCTTAGTTACCGTTCTCAGTGGAGGAGCATCAGTCGATAGCCGAGTTGCAAAGGGTAACAATTTCTTAATCTTTTCGTCAAGCAGCTTAACCAGAACATCGCACTCCATCGTTTTCACAAAAACTTAATCATATATATAACTGAATTTGCTTGAATTTCTACAATCACTATGAAAATAGAAACATGGAATACTTAGAGTAGCATTGATAAAGGCAGAGCTATATGGATCAGACAAGTCTGGGTTCACTATTTACCAAGACCTCTATGTTCTTATACAAGAGAGCTCAGTCAAACTCTCACCCACCCAGCTGATTTATACAAAAGAAACCTAGCTATTACACAAGAACTAGTTATTATACTCGGACCACGCAATCCTTAACCGGATGCACCACTGGACCACCGAGAACCTGCACACTCAAAACCCACTACTAGAAAATTGGCCTTTTATGGCACTTAAAAATGCCACCAGAATTATATTAACATTACACTTTATCTATAATGGCACTTGAAGCAAGTGTCAGCCCCAACACATGTAGTAATAGCTCATGTGTAAGTAAAGATCAATCATTGCTACACTCAAAAGATGTAATGAAGAATCACATCTAATGGCACTAGAAATTGCCACAACATGTTCTATTAGACTACACCAATTTACCCCACGAAAATTTAAGGAATACCCCCCATAAATATATATTATTACAATTTCATCCTGCATTTTAAATAATTTACAAAATTTGGGAGCCAAAAATCGAACTTGCTGTTAAAACAGTAATATGAATGCTCTTCAGTTCAATCCAAAATATCCAATGCAATCTTTAATTATTACGGAAATTCTTTTAAAAAAGGCTATAAAACCAAAATTAATTAAGAATGCGAGATGATGATGATGAGCTGACCTGAGAGAGAAGACAAAGCACGACAGTGGTGTGGTGGCACGACAACCCTTCGTCCGAGATAGAGCACACAAGAACAGAGAGATTGAATTCTTTCGACTCAAATAGCATTGGCAGATGTGGAGAACGATAGAGCAGTAGGGGAGAGAAAGACAAGAACGGTGGGGTTGATGAAGAGAGCAGATTCTGTTAATTTAGAACGGTGGAGTTGAAGAGAAAGACAAGAACGATGGAGTTGATTCTGTTAATTTAGCATAAATTTGGGATTCTGTTTTGGGCCTTTAGGCTTAATACTATAATTTTGCCAATTTGCTATGACACCTAATATATAATTAAAATAACAAAAGCCGTAAATATTGACAATTTGATTTGCTAATGCGTGTACTTTGTCAATTTGCTAATGCGGTACTTTATTTTACTTACATAATTTTTTAATAAGACTAGTTTTTAATAATTACGCATGAAAACTTTTATAATAATAGAATTGAAAGAAACTTGATAGTGTAAATACAGAAGTCTTATTTTGGCATTTATTTAATTATGTAGTATTAGTATTGAATATAAATGCAGCAAAAGGATGGTGTGGTGATAAAATATCTTGGTTGACATCTTTTACAAAGTGCCATAAGATGAATGTAAGGATAGCCCAATTTTCTAGTAGTGACCCTAGTCAGAAATATCACAAAGATCCTCTCGGATTTGAAAGATTAAACCAAGTCAGTGCAAAAAAAAACAAAGAAATCCAAAGGAATCGAATAGATCTTTAGCTATGGCTCTGCCACCCGCTAATAGTACGAATCTATTCTCCAGAAACCAGATCCAAGGGAGCAACGTTGAATCCACCAGTGATTCACCTCACACACCGGATACCAACCCCAAACCACTCCACTATACCAGATCTGAAACCTCTCCGAACACAAACTCACAGAAAACCCTCAAACCAGAAACCCTACCAACACCCAAGCAACCGAAGTAGTTGCTTTCTCCCACACGCACACAAGATCAATCACTCAAATATCGTGAAACAACCGGAGACTCATTGGTGAAGAAGAAGAAGAAGAAGAAGAAGAAGCAGGGAATCAACAGACGCGAGAGAGGGCAGAGAGAGAATGAGAGAGTTCGAATGTCAAGCGGCAAGTGGAAGAGGCAAGGGTGTATATCACCCGGTAATTAGGCTAGGGCAGCCACAAGCCCAATTCATCCATTTGGGCCACAACAATTCACCAGCCTAAATAATAGTCCACCAATCAATCAGCCCAAATTTTCAACAGCAGCCATAGCCACAACATTGCATATCGATGTGTTATGGTGATGCATACTCTCTTCCATCTCAAGTGGTGAATTATCGGAGTACATACCGGATAGGGGGTTGGATCCTCCATCCTCTTGATCATCTAACCATTTCTTTTTTTACTTTAACCAACTGTTCACTCTGCAACTCGAAAAAGGGACCCAAATGTGAGCCTGACAGTTGTCCGTTGGGAGGGGCTGTTGGAGGTCGTGGCTGGGCGTTGCAATTCTCCCATGCGACGGTCGGTGTTATCCAAGCGAGACTCCAATTTGGTGCTTGAAGCAAGAGGGTGCTCGACATGAGCGACAGCCTTGGTGAAGGGCCTGACAAGCTGCATCCTACAGTGATGTCAAGGTCCACGTGCGGTTGCACGACGTAGGGTGCAGCGGAGTAGGAAGACAGATCGGGCGAGTCCAGCATCAAAACCTGGTGTGGGTTGTGATGGAGAACAGTGGGAGCGGCGGCGGTCGGTTGCTGTAGGGGACATAATACCGGTGCTGTGTACGGGATGCTAAACGGAGTGGCTGATGGAGGTCGCGTTGCGGCATGTGGATCGCCTAGGCGACGTTCTTTTGCATCCATCTAGGATACCAATTGCTCGACATCTGCGGTTAGGCGCTCAAGCTGTGAAACCAAGGAAGCCATCGATAGGTTCGGTTCCAAATTCAGCCTGTATCGTGGCGGTGGTGGCGGTAGGTGATCAAATTCAGCCATAGCCACAACATTGCTATCCGATAAAAATATGGGCATATAATATAGCACGTGAATAGTGAGACCGCATTATTATTAGTGTGTTGATTGTGGTATAAGTTGTAAATAACTTGATGTATAAGGGTAATAAATTGGGATGAGATAACTTTTTATAAATGAAAATGCTTATATTTTTATGGGACGAACATAAATGAAAAGTGCATATAATTTTATGGGATGAAGGAAGTATCATTTTTAATCATATCCATATATGCAAATATGTAGTTATATAAATTGACTAATATGTTGGTCTAATATTTTATGAAAATTCCGACTCACTCCTCAAACCATAATTTTAATATGAATGTTTTTGGAATGATCATATAGCACTGCTCAAAAGAATTATATGTATAAGCCCAAATACAAACGAGGCTAGATATATAATAGAGGAATGGGTCTTCATAAGATAAAAAGATTTGGCGATGTGGACAAAATGTGTAATCATACTATTTTGTGTGCAACAGTTTCCAAACAAGACAAGATTACAAAATTCACCCACAACAAACTTTGAATTTTGAAACCTCCAAAATTTATCTTCCTACTCAGCTCCATCATCTGATTTCACCAAATCTAAGTATGTCGGAGAAAAGGTTGAGAAAAAACAATAGCAATAATCCAACATGGCCGTGATTCCCCGTCAAATCCTTCAAATGAATCTCGGTTTTACTGTTTTTTTTAACCACGGGTGTACCGAACCCGGTGGAATCCGACTAATCATGTTTGACCAGGTTTGCGGATTAAGCTCGAAAGTCTCCCAGCGGGTGGTGAGGTTTAAACTTATGACTTCAAGATCACCATAGCTCCACGCTGCCAACTGTGCTGCGACCCATTGTTCGGTTTTAGTGCTTTAACAACGGCTCATCCACCAACTAATTTATATGACTAAGACAACATGCTTTAACTAATCGCGAAAATGCAGCATTATCTCTACAACACAAAAAATTTACAAACAAAAACTTTATTTATTTTAATACTAAAACTAAACACAATTTTCTTATTTAATGTACTCAAATACTAATATAGATAAGTCATAAATCACAAATTAAACACAAGTTTCTTATTTTATGTACCCATATATATAAGTTATAATACAATTCACAACTTTTTTTTATTTTGTGTACCCAGTTAATATAGACCACGGACATTTATAAGTTATAACTCTTTAGAAAAATTTAACTAGATGAACAATGACAACATTTTGTTCTGGCGGGCTATCGTCAGCCACTGTGAGTATGCGGACGATAGCACATCCATCGTCCGCGCCCTATGCTTCGTCCGCGGACGATACACGATCGACCATGCATCGTCCGCGGTATCGTCCGCCCCACTGTGGGCAAGGCAGACGATACCGCGGACGATGCAACGCGTTTTCGTTTTTTTGTTTTATTCTTCAATTTTTTTATATATAACCACAATTTACACTTCATTTTCACTCTTCACATTTCACTCTTTCATCTCATCATTCTCTATTTCACTTTATAAAATGAATCTCGGTGATTACCCAAGTCCAAATAGTCCGATGTTTGGTAGTGGTGCACGGTGGCCGGGTACAGACCCTAATGAATATCTGCCCTTTGATTCCAACACCCAGTACGATCTCAATTTCAGTACGGATTCGTACGGGCTTTCAGACATAGAGCCCGCTCCCACCCGCGCCCCCGCCCCACCCCGCTGCGCTTCTGGCTCAGCCACCGCTGCCTCGGGCTCTGCCACCAAAAAGAAGCGGAACAGGCAAAGGGCCTAGAAGTTGCCACCTCCGGAGAGGAATGAAGATTTCGCCCCAAGGAGGACGAACTACAACTAGGATGAAACTATGGTGTTGGCGAGGTGTTGGATAGATATCTCAGAGGACTCGGCGTTTGCCAACAACCAAAATCAAGTAGCGTAGTGGGAGCGCATCGTTGATCGCTACAATGAGGCGAAGCCGCCGAGCGCCTTCAAGCACCATAGGGAGCAGGGCAGCTGCGAGAGCTTGACTGATGTGCGCGATAGAGCGCTGGCGTCGTACATTTCATTGTACGGCGATTTCAATCATTACAATGTCTGGCTCCTCTTAAAGGACAAGCAGAAGTTCCAAGGAGGGATTCTGCCCTCAGCTGTGGGAAAGAGGACGAAGAACACCGCCGCCGGTGATTATACGAGCAACGACACCGGCGCACCTCCGATGGACCTCAATCGGCCGGTGTACGAGGATGAGAGTTCCGGCACACCAATGTCCTCCCGGCGTCCCATTGGCAGCAAGGCTGCCAAGAACAAGGGCAAGGCGAAGGCGACATCCTCACAGGCCTCGACCCTGACCCCGATCGCGACCCCCACTCCAGCCCCAACTTCGGCTGCGGGACATGCCTACGCGGAGTTGATGGCGGCCGCCAACAGGAGGACGTTGTTGGACACACACCACGCTCTCATGCAGTGCGACGACCCGGCCAAAGCCGAATACCTCAAGTGGATGATCGATGATCTGCGCCGCAAGCTGGGAATGAACTAGTTTTTTTATTTCTAACTCTTGTAACTTTTTTTAATTAGTGAACTTGTTTTTTTATTTCTAGCTCTTGTAACTTGTTTTTTTAATTAATAATCGTGGTGTTTTTTTTGTTTATAATTTTGCACGATAAATTTGAAAACATAAAAAATTTATTAACAAAATAATAGTGAAAATTATAGGGCGGACTTTAAGCGGACTTAAGAGCGTCTCACTACAGGTGGAAGGATAGGAGGATAGAATGCTGATGTGGCGGAGCATAGGACGCCCTTTAGGGCATCCACTATAGCGGCGGCGCGCCGGCCGCCACCATTCCGCCGGCCTATAGTGCAGGCAGCGTCCGCCCCGAGGCGAAGCCATTTATGGGGCGGAAGGCCCTCCGGTAAGAAGAGTGCGAGGATGTGCCGGGCACGCCTCGCCGCGCCTTTAGGCGAGCCGGCCTATAGGGAGCCGGTCATCCGCGCGCCGGCCGCCCCTGGGAAATTAATTTTTTTTCTTTCGTAAATTGTATTATAAATACCACTCCTCCACCACCCATTTTGCACCCATTTCAAACTCTCTCCATTAATTTTTCCGGTTCCATAATACAACGAATATTTGGTCCCAATACTTTTTTTACATTTCAATATTACCTCGGTTTCTAATTATTTACATTCCGATAATTTTAATTATAATTGATTTAAAATAAACGAAAAATGAAATAAAATGAAAAGTAGCTAAAAAAGTGGCGGGGCTATTGGAAGTATCCGGCTTATAGCTGCAGACACTTTTTTTGTGGGCGCGGACAAATAAATTGGGGCTGTGGACAAAAAAGTGGCGGGGTTATTGGAAGTATCTGGTTTATAGTGAACATCGTTAGGGCGGACTTTAGGGCGCCCCATTGTGGATGTCCTAAGCAAATTCATAACTGTACTTTCTAAGAATGGAATTTACAAACACTAAATGTTAATACTCTTCTTTATAGTCATATAAATTGTGTTTGGTCTTAAGGGCATCAATAACCCCGGACCGGTTTCAAGCCCCAAGTCCCCTACACGTGATCATTCCTCTACAGTTGCGGCCCGGGCCCCTACTGCTCTAACCCTGCAGGCCACAATCCGGGCCGCAACTAATAAATGACACTATTCACGGAAATTTATTTTAAACGTAAAATAAAAAATGCCAGAAATTTATAACACGGAAAAGTTAATTTCGATCGAAGATTGGAAATTACAACATAGAAATTTTAAAATACAAAATAAAAACGATAAAAAAACACGTCAATGCTGGAAAACGTTGGTGCGAGTCCAAATCTCTTCGATTAGATCGGCTTGGAGGCGAGTGTGTTGTTCCTCTTGGCGCATCGCAGCTGACCGGGCCATGACATTGCGGATGTCGGGAGGAAGGCCCTGCACGGGCGGGTCGGTGACAACGTAGTCCTCCCGTTGCTGGCGAGCGGATCGTCGCTTCACAAAGTGACATTATCTTCCTCATCCTCAACGATCATGTTATGCATTATGATACATGCATACATGATGTCGGCGACTAGTGACCGCTCCCTTCACGATAGCCCACCGTGCTTGGAAGACTCCGAATGCACGCTCGACATCTTTCCGAGCTGCCTCTTGCCTTTGGGCAAACAATGCCCTACGATCCGTTGTCGGTCATGTGATATTCTTCACGAACACGGGCCATCGAGGGTAGATCCCGTCTGCCAGATAATACCCCATACTATACCGACTGTGGTTGGCTGTGAACTCAACGTTCGGCGCTCGCCCGACACACAAGTCGTTGAACAATGGAGACTCGTTAACACATTGAGGTCGTTGTTGGACCCCTCGGCACCAAAGTAGGCATGCCAGATCCACAATCGTTTGTCGACAACGGCCTCCAACACAATCGTGGGATGTGTGCCCTTGTGCCCGCTAGTGTATTGTCCTCTCCAAGCCGTTGGATAATTATTCCACTGCCAGTGCATACAATCGATGCTTCCAAGCATCCCCGGGAAGCCGTGGGCCCGCTCGTGCATGTCGACCAGCTTCCTAACGTCGTCGGTCGTTGGCTTTCTCAAGTATGTATCTTTGAATGCTTCGACGACTGCCCGACAGAATCTAGCTAGGCACTCCCGTCCAGTAGGCTCGCTTACATGGAGATACTCATCGAACATATCTGATGTAGTTCCGTAAGCGATTTGACGAATGGCAAACTTGCATTTCTGCAACGTCGATATACTTTGTCGGCCCACAGCATCGGTGGTTTGGCAGAAATACGTGTCACAAGCTACAACTGCGTTGACAATGCGTAGGAACAAAGGCCTCCGCATCCGGAACCGGCGACGGAACATCTGATCACTCCATCGCTGATCTCTAGAGAAATAATCCGTGAAAAAACGCAAGGCAGCTTGTTCACGGTCTCGATGAATATACATCCGGGTACGTGGTACCCGGATTTGTTGTTCGTTCCAAGCTTGAATAGCAGCTTGGTTGCGTTCTACTTCGTTGTTGATTTCTTCTTGGATTGCCGGGTACCCGCCTCTGCTAACAAACGGAACATTTGAGATTCGAATACTTTTTTATGAGGAGACATTTTTTCGAATTCTAAGAAGAGATATGAAGTTGAAATGAAGTGGAATGTGTATGAAAATGGATGGATTGAGTAGTATTTAAAAAAAAATTGAATTTAATAAAAAATAAATAAATTTCGTTGCGGCCCGGCCCGAACACGAAATAACCCTGGGCTGGGCCGCATTGCGTCACGTCCCGCACCATTTAACTCGCCGTTGGGCCGGTCACCAGGCAGGGAATGCGGCCCCAGGGTTACCGATTCTCTAATGATATGTGACGAATTTCTAATCAAGCTGGCTGACTTGCATCATTTCATCTAGGAGAGGAAATCTCGACAAGGCCAAACAGAAAAAAGAAAGATTTTATTGCAGGAAATGATATGAAAAACAAAATCAAAGGTGAATCTATGAGTATATCTCACTAATAACGACACAATTACAGAATTATTTTCGGATCCGAAAAAAGTAAAGACAGTTCATTCAATAAAGTGACGAAGCCATTTCCGCAACAACTCACGGATTAATTCATTAAAATTAGCAAGTTACCTTTGACTTTTTATTTACAGCACCATCACATATTTTGGCCACGCCCTTTCTACATAATTCCAAAACTACCCCTACCGTAGCTCCAAAATCACACCCTTACACTAGAGAAAGATGAAACACTCCAAGGACACAAGCGGGTTATCAAGCGACTCGTTGCTCCCATTCGTCGGTGGCCATTTGCTACCGCCACTCTCCTTCCCTCCATCCAACTTCCGGACCTTCTCCGCGGACCCGGGCGCGACCCGACCCGGTGACTTACCCGTTCTCCTCGCTGATTGCACCCGCCCGAGACCCGGATCCGCGCGCGTCACCGGCGACCTCGACCTTCTCCCGGAGCTCTCCCCATTCTCCCTTCTCCTCCCGTATCCGGATGCGGGAACGGGTCGGGCCCGACCCGGCGAGGGCTCGGATCTCCTTGCAGGGGATCTCCCCACCGTTTTCTCTCTAGGCAACTCGCCGGAGAATGGCCGGTTCCTTGACCTCGCCGGAGACCGCTGCCGTAGCTCCCGCAATTCGGCTCTCCTGTCCGTGACGGATGTGGTAGCGCTGACGCTCTCGCTGAGAGAGCTGCAGATCTCGGATGCCTCGGACAGATCATCGGCGGTGAACGGAGGCTTAATGCCGACGGCGGTGTGGCGGTCCTTGTTTTTGAGCAGAGGCGCTGATTTGATGAAAGGGCTCTCACGCTTGCCCTGGAAATTCGGAATCGGAATTGGGGGTTTGGGGGTTTCGGAGAGGACTTCTTTGACTGTTTCGTCTTCGGCGAGTGGGTGGCTCGGGGGCGGCGATTTGCTAACGCTGCCGTTTATAGTGGTGGAGGAGGGAATGTGGCCGGTTTTATGAGGTGGAGTGGATTTATTTGTGCTGATACAGCAGCCCATTGGTGTTTTAGGCTGTTTGGGAGGAATGTGGGCGGTTTTCACATGGAGTCGCGGCGGAGATGTGGGAGAATTGAATGGTGAATGAAGAAGTGGTTGAGTTAGTGAATATTGTGAATTTATTGGGTTTGGAGGATGGGGGCTTTTGTGATTGGGAATTAGATTTAATAATTGTGAAATTAAGAGTAAGAAAATGGACATTGCTGTCTCAATTAATTTTGCATGACGTATTTTGTCTCTGACTAAATAATCATTAGATCTCATCTCTTACAAAAATGGTCCCGCCAACATGCCATTTAATTTCACAATTATGCATATTACTCTAGGGGGCGGACAGCCCCCTCCCACCGCCGCCCCCCTTCTGGAACCGCTGCGCCGCCGCGTCTGTCGCGGCTACTGCAATAGACAGCCGCGGCTATAGCCCCACTCCTTCTCTCTCTGCCACCCTCAGCCGCATCCTCGCCCCGCACGCGGCGATTCCGCGTCCGCCGTCCCTCCCCTCACCCGCCGCATCCACCCCTGCGGCGGACACCCTTCCCACTATAAGCCGCCCCGCTTCCGCCCCGCCATCGCCCCGCTCGCGGCTATAGCCGCGTCCACGTTATAGTGGACGCTCTTATGTATAGCAAATTTCATGAAACTAATTTCTTACTACTAAGTTACTCATTTTGCATAATGAGTAATGCTAAATGGCCATATTATGGCCGGCCATAATTACTTTTAATTTGAAAATTGAGTCATTTAATGAACTTAGAAAGTATCAAAATTTTCAAGACTATGCTACCCCTTACCTTAATTTATCCAACAATATTTTCCTTAGCCTTCAATAAAATGTACTTACTTACGTACGCTTTACACTTAATAATTCTTTCCTTATTTTTTCAGATTTTTAATTTTAAAAAGAACTAACAATATTAAGTACATGTAGTATAACATAATATTATAACTTAAATATTTAAATTCCTTTTAATGTACATGTCTAAAGTGTAGTGTCACGTTTTGCACTAATAATTATATATTAGTAATACTAATAATATATGATAAATTAATATAAATCTAATGATACAAAGTAAAATACAAAGTTAATATTTGAAATTAATGATGATTTAAAAGATAATGTTATGACAGTATAATAAAGTCTAGGACAATAGCAAAAGCATTAATAAATAATAATAATTATTATTATTATTATTATTATATCACATTTAATTGTTTAAAATTATATTAAATTACAACTTTTATATGATTAGTACCCTATCATATTTTGATGTTATCAATTACTTTTCAAAATATAAATTAATAATTTTATAGAATATACAATAATTATTAATATGTGTACTAAGTATATAATATAAATATATATAATGATAACTACTCTTGTTCGGTCCATTTTTATTATAAATGTAAAAAGTGGACATCTTAGGTGAGCCAAACTAAAAAAAATGTGTAAATCTTAAATGAGAAGAAGGAGGTAGTACTAATTAATGCATGTAGTATATGTACTAATCAGTATATATTTCATTTAACAGTTATATCTCATTTATATATTTTCAATTGATCAGTGGTTTTTAATTAAATTCTATAATCTTGGAATCAGATGGTAATTAGAATATTTCTAAGGATAGTAGTAATATTTTTCAAGATTCTGATTCCCAATTTTTTTAAGATGTTCTTTTTTCTAGTTTGATAATTTTCCAATCACATGAAAAGAAAGTTGATAGAAATCTTATTCCTATGATTCAATTATTTAGGAATTTTTTTTTGTCAACTTTACTTTTCCGTCAAACAAACATGACCTTGGTATAGTATATTATTCTTAGAGGTGATTCAATTAAGGAGGTGGAAATGGAATAAAAAAATAGTAAGATGTTTCTAATTAAAAGTAAGATCACTAATATATTGTGGAAAACGAATATTTGCTTACTTTTTATTAACTTTTTAGTTTATATATTCACATTTTCAATATTTTTTATATTAAAATTTATTTTTTAAACCATATGTCCAACTATTCTCCTTTGTTTATAAAATTTTTGGTTCAATATTAATATTATAATCAATTAATATCTAATATCAATTTACATATTTATAATTTTTAAATCCTATTGATCGATAGAATATCCAATCGTTTATTTTTCCCAACTGATCTAATGAGTCCCCAACCAATCAATTTGAATCAATCAATTTTATTTCTAATTGAATTTTCAATTTAAGTTAAATTGATAAATCTAAGCTCAGATCAAACATATGTCTAGTTGTTTGATTGAATCTTCAATTTTTCCCACTATTTGCCTAATCTAGCAAGTTTTGGTAATAACTTATAGTAATAAGTAGATTATCAATTTATAAAAATTCATAATATTACAATATGTAAAACTATGATATTTCATATTATTAATTATAATAGCATCATATACGGTATATTATTTGCAACATTAATAATTCATAATATTATTAATCCATAATAATAACTTTATACAACAGTAATACAAATACATATTATTAATATTAATTAATATATTACACCATATTATAATATATCGATTAGTAGTTCATAATAATAATTCTAGACCCCATAATATATTATGGCACTTGATATTAATGCGTATAATAAAATATATACCGTATAAATTTACAATTTAAATATCTTAACTAATGACATTATGCAATAAGCGTACATACTTCATTAGTTCAAGATTAATTATGCATGACTTTAAAGATCCGATAATAATTATTTTTGGGAAAGAGAGTTGTAATTAATAGAGAGAGATTGATTTCAAATAGTATAAATTTGAAATGCAATGTAAATTCGCTCCCCAAAATTAAAGGAAAAGGGTGATTATGTAAAAGTACTAAAGCACTATCTAAAACTATTATTTTATTATATTATAATTTCCAATTATTTATAAAAATGTCACTCTATGGCCAGCCATATTGTGGCCACATAGCATTAATGTTGCATAATAACATCCACAGTGGGGCACCCTATAGCCCGCCCCATAGTGCGCCCTATCCTCCGCCACATCAGCATTTATCCTCATACACTTCCACCTACAGTGAGATGCCCTATAGTCCGCCCTATAGTCTTCCCTTTAGCATTTTATTTATTTGAATAAATAAACACTACAAAATTTGAATAAAAAACTTCATTTCATTAGAAGTTCATAGAGTACAGTACTAAAAAAAATACAAATTCAACGGGCATGACAGTTCCAAATATTTTCAACCATGTCGAACATAAGCTGAACATGGTCTTGTTGGTTGCGCATTGAGGTCTGTCTAGCTAGAACCTCATTGTAGCCCGCCGGTAATCCTCGAACGTGGGGTGGAGTCGCCCTGCTGGAGCTAGATACAGCTTCATCATCGCCCCAAATGGTGACTCTTCCACCTTCGTGTTCGACTATCATGTTATGCAAGATGATGCACGCATACATGTCATCGGCGATGACGACCTTGTACCAAAACCGCGTCAGACCCTTCACTATAGCCCACCGCGCTTGGAGCACACCAAATGCCCGCTCCACATCCTTCCGAGCAGCCTCCTGCTTTTGCGCGAATAGGACTCTCCTTTCACCGATTGGGCAGGTGATCGTCTTCAAAAAAATAGGCCACCTCGGGTATATGTCATCGGCCAAGTAGTACCTCATATGATGTTGGCGTCCGTTTGCAGTGAACTCAATGGCAGGGGCGTTGCCATTGCATTGCTCGGTGAAGAAATATGAGGAGTTCAAGACGTTGATGTCGTTGTTCGACCCCGCCACACCGAAGTAAGCATGCCAGATCCAGAGCCGATGGTCAGCGACGGCTTCGAGGATCATCGTCGGGTGGTTGTCCTTGTATCCACTAGTAAATTGGCCTCTCCACGCCGTCGGGCAGTTCTTCCACTCCTTGTGCATACAATCTATGCTCCCTAGCATTCCAGGAAAGTCGTGCGTCGTCTCGTGTATCTTCATCATGGCCTGGCAATCGTCAGCAGTCGGCCTTCACAAATATGTGTCGATGTAACTCTCCACAACTTCCCTACAAATTTCATCAAGCACTCGCGGCCAGTTATCTCCCCGACATGAAGGTACTCGTGGAACCTTAATTTCCAAATGAACAATGAATTTTTCGAGTTTTAATTGTTCAACATTTTTAACTTTACAACCAAAATAATTAGTAGTTGTGATTTGTGAATAGTGCAACTTAATATTGTGGTTTGAATGGAGTCCACAAAGGCTGTGCATGAAAAATGAGAGGAATGATGACATGATAGGGACTTGGGGCCTAACCTAGGACTTGTGGATTACGTGAAATATAACACAATATTTGCTACAATATAACTATTCTCATAACAAATCTAGATTCATTTAACTTGTGCATATAGATTTCAATATCGTGAAATATAACACAATTTTCTGTTTGATTTTTCCTTCGTTACTCATTAACTTCTTTTGCCAAAAATTTTAAATGAGTGGGAAGTGATCATGTGAATCCTATTAATATAATCATTCAATATAAATAAAATGAGTTAATTGAATACTAATTCCACTTTTGTAAAACATAATGAGACTTTTTATCAAAGAAAATCTGAAATAGTAAAATGATATTAGTATGGCAAGGGATGGAGTGACTCTTTCATTTCGCGAGCATGAACCATCCAGAATACCCAATCTTTGGGCAAAGAGGGGGTAATCTGGATGATGCACGCATACATGTCATCGGCGATGACGACCTTGTCATCGGCGATGATGCTGGAGCTAGATACAGCTTCATCATCGCCCCAAATGGTGACTCTTCCACCTTCGTGTTCGACTATCATGTTATGCAAGATGATGCACGCATACATGTCATCGGCGATGACGACCTTGTACCAAAACCGCGTCAGACCCTTCACTATAGCCCACCGCGCTTGGAGCACACCAAATGCCCGCTCCACATCCTTCCGAGCAGCCTCCTGCTTTTGCGCGAATAGGACTCTCCTTTCACCGATTGGGCAGGTGATCGTCTTCAAAAAAATAGGCCACCTCGGGTATATGTCATCGGCCAAGTAGTACCTCATATGATGTTGGCGTCCGTTTGCAGTGAACTCAATGGCAGGGGCGTTGCCATTGCATTGCTCGGTGAAGAAATATGAGGAGTTCAAGACGTTGATGTCGTTGTTCGACCCCGCCACACCGAAGTAAGCATGCCAGATCCAGAGCCGATGGTCAGCGATGGCTTCGAGGATCATCGTCGGGTGGTTGTCCTTGTATCCACTAGTAAATTGGCCTCTCCACGCCGTCGGGCAGTTCTTCCACTCCTTGTGCATACAATCTATGCTCCCTAGCATTCCAGGAAAGTCGTGCGTCGTCTCGTGTATCTTCATCATGGCCTGGCAATCGTCAGCAGTCGGCCTTCACAAATATGTGTCGATGTAACTCTCCACAACTTCCCTACAAATTTCATCAAGCACTCGCGGCCAGTTATCTCCCCGACATGAAGGTACTCGTGGAACCTTAATTTCCAAATGAACAATGAATTTTTCGAGTTTTAATTGTTCAACATTTTTAACTTTACAACCAAAATAATTAGTAGTTGTGATTTGTGAATAGTGCAACTTAATATTGTGGTTTGAATGGAGTCCACAAAGGCTGTGCATGAAAAATGAGAGGAATGATGACATGATAGGGACTTGGGGCCTAACCTAGGACTTGTGGATTACGTGAAATATAACACAATATTTGCTACAATATAACTATTCTCATAACAAATCTAGATTCATTTAACTTGTGCATATAGATTTCAATATCGTGAAATATAACACAATTTTCTGTTTGATTTTTCCTTCGTTACTCATTAACTTCTTTTGCCAAAAATTTTAAATGAGTGGGAAGTGATCATGTGAATCCTATTAATATAATCATTCAATATAAATAAAATGAGTTAATTGAATACTAATTCCACTTTTGTAAAACATAATGAGACTTTTTATCAAAGAAAATCTGAAATAGTAAAATGATATTAGTATGGCAAGGGATGGAGTGACTCTTTCATTTCGCGAGCATGAACCATCCAGAATACCCAATCTTTGGGCAAAGAGGGGGTAATCTGGATGATGCACGCATACATGTCATCGGCGATGACGACCTTGTCATCGGCGATGACGACCTTGGTGTTCGACTATCATGTTATGCAAGATGATGCACGCATACATGTCATCGGCGATGACGACCTTGTACCAAAACCGCGTCAGACCCTTCACTATAGCCCACCGCGCTTGGAGCACACCAAATGCCCGCTCCACATCCTTCCGAGCAGCCTCCTGCTTTTGCGCGAATAGGACTCTCCTTTCACCGATTGGGCAGGTGATCGTCTTCAAAAAAATAGGCCACCTCGGGTATATGTCATCGGCCAAGTAGTACCTCATATGATGTTGGCGTCCGTTTGCAGTGAACTCAATGGCAGGGGCGTTGCCATTGCATTGCTCGGTGAAGAAATATGAGGAGTTCAAGACGTTGATGTCGTTGTTCGACCCCGCCACACCGAAGTAAGCATGCCAGATCCAGAGCCGATGGTCAGTGATGGCTTCGAGGATCATCGTCGGGTGGTTGTCCTTGTATCCACTAGTAAATTGGCCTCTCCACGCCGTCGGGCAGTTCTTCCACTCCCTGTGCATACAATCTATGCTCCCTAGCATTCCAGGAAAGTCGTGCGTCGTCTCGTGTATCTTCATCATGGCCTGGCAATCGTCAGCAGTCGGCCTTCACAAATATGTGTCGATGTAACTCTCCACAACTTCCCTACAAATTTCATCAAGCACTCGCGGCCAGTTATCTCCCCGACATGAAGGTACTCGTGGAACCTTAATTTCCAAATGAACAATGAATTTTTCGAGTTTTAATTGTTCAACATTTTTAACTTTACAACCAAAATAATTAGTAGTTGTGATTTGTGAATAGTGCAACTTAATATTGTGGTTTGAATGGAGTCCACAAAGGCTGTGCATGAAAAATGAGAGGAATGATGACATGATAGGGACTTGGGGCCTAACCTAGGACTTGTGGATTACGTGAAATATAACACAATATTTGCTACAATATAACTATTCTCATAACAAATCTAGATTCATTTAACTTGTGCATATAGATTTCAATATCGTGAAATATAACACAATTTTCTGTTTGATTTTTCCTTCGTTACTCATTAACTTCTTTTGCCAAAAATTTTAAATGAGTGGGAAGTGATCATGTGAATCCTATTAATATAATCATTCAATATAAATAAAATGAGTTAATTGAATACTAATTCCACTTTTGTAAAACATAATGAGACTTTTTATCAAAGAAAATCTGAAATAGTAAAATGATATTAGTATGGCAAGGGATGGAGTGACTCTTTCATTTCGCGAGCATGAACCATCCAGAATACCCAATCTTTGGGCAAAGAGGGGTAATCTGGATGATGCACGCATACATGTCATCGGCGATGACGACCTTGTCATCGGCGATGACGACCTTGGTGTTCGACTATCATGTTATGCAAGATGATGCACGCATACATGTCATCGGCGATGACGACCTTGTACCAAAACCGCGTCAGACCCTTCACTATAGCCCACCGCGCTTGGAGCACACCAAATGCCCGCTCCACATCCTTCCGAGCAGCCTCCTGCTTTTGCGCGAATAGGACTCTCCTTTCACCGATTGGGCAGGTGATCGTCTTCAAAAAAATAGGCCACCTCGGGTATATGTCATCGGCCAAGTAGTACCTCATATGATGTTGGCGTCCGTTTGCAGTGAACTCAATGGCAGGGGCGTTGCCATTGCATTGCTCGGTGAAGAAATATGAGGAGTTCAAGACGTTGATGTCGTTGTTCGACCCCGCCACACCGAAGTAAGCATGCCAGATCCAGAGCCGATGGTCAGTGATGGCTTCGAGGATCATCGTCGGGTGGTTGTCCTTGTATCCACTAGTAAATTGGCCTCTCCACGCCGTCGGGCAGTTCTTCCACTCCCTGTGCATACAATCTATGCTCCCTAGCATTCCAGGAAAGTCGTGCGTCGTCTCGTGTATCTTCATCATGGCCTGGCAATCGTCAGCAGTCGGCCTTCACAAATATGTGTCGATGTAACTCTCCACAACTTCCCTACAAATTTCATCAAGCACTCGCGGCCAGTTATCTCCCCGACATGAAGGTACTCGTGGAACCTTAATTTCCAAATGAACAATGAATTTTTCGAGTTTTAATTGTTCAACATTTTTAACTTTACAACCAAAATAATTAGTAGTTGTGAGTTGTGAATAGTGCAACTTAATATTGTGGTTTGAATGGAGTCCACAAAGGCTGTGCATGAAAAATGAGAGGAATGATGACATGATAGGGACTTGGGGCCTAACCTAGGACTTGTGGATTACGTGAAATATAACACAATATTTGCTACAATATAACTATTCTCATAACAAATCTAGATTCATTTAACTTGTGCATATAGATTTCAATATCGTGAAATATAACACAATTTTCTGTTTGATTTTTCCTTCGTTACTCATTAACTTCTTTTGCCAAAAATTTTAAATGAGTGGGAAGTGATCATGTGAATCCTATTAATATAATCATTCAATATAAATAAAATGAGTTAATTGAATACTAATTCCACTTTTGTAAAACATAATGAGACTTTTTATCAAAGAAAATCTGAAATAGTAAAATGATATTAGTATGGCAAGGGATGGAGTGACTCTTTCATTTCGCGAGCATGAACCATCCAGATTACCCCCTCTTTGCCCAAAGAGTATACACTTTGGATTTGACACGAGTTTTATTATAAAATTAGTAAATTAAAAGAAAATAAAAAAAATAATTAAGGTATTATTAATGGAGAATGAGTCTCATCTCATGGGAATTTTTTTTTTAAAATTAGAAAGTGTATTATTTCTATGGGACGATGGTGTATAAGATACTTGAAGTAGTAAGTATTTTGTTTGATGATCACATGCACCAACGAAATTAAAAGTTAGCAGTAATATTTTGTTTGATGATCACATGCACCAACGAAATCATATTCGCCTTTGTCGTTTTTAATTTTTGTTTTCTTGTCAAACACATGCGATCCTGATAGCCCGTCGTCATTAAATCTGTCACTTATCAATTATCAATACTAAATTATACGCAAATCTAGTGTCCTTTCAGTCTTGCTAAATCTATATCTATATCCAAAATGTGATCAAAAGTCTAACTACTACTACTACTAATAATAATAATAATAATAATAATAATAATAATAATAATAATATCCCTCCGTCTATAATAGATGACACACTTGAGTAATAGCACGAGATTTTAGAAGATGTTATTTTGTGTGTTAAGTGGAGAGAAAAAATAGTTATATTTGTAATAATGTAAGAGATAATTTTTTTTTAAAAAACTGAAATGTGACATCTTTTATAGATAAACTAAAAAGGAAAATGTGATTTTTTTTATAGTACGAGAGAGTACTCCTAAAGATCGGAAGTCTAATCAATTGTTTTTTTTACTTAACGTATTTATTACTACTGCTACTACTAGTTAGGAAACACAATTTTTTTATCCATAATTTAGTAACTTAGAGCATCTGCAACGGTGGACGGACGCCGTCCGTCCGTCCGTGCCAGTGGCACGGAGGAGGTCGCTCGCGCCGCTGGCACGGTGCTGCTCTATGCATCGAGCACGTCCGTACCAGCGAACAGGTGACGTGGCGGCACGCGATTGGGCAACGGAGGAGGTCGCGCGATTGGGCACGGAGGAGGTCGCTCGCGCCGCTGGTACGGCGCTGCTCGATGCATCGAGGACGTACGTGCCAGCGAGCAGGTGACGTGGCGGCACGCGATTGGGCAACGACTAGCAGTTGCCTTTGAATATTTTTTTATTCGGTATTTAATTTTAAAAATTGATAAAAAAATATTTTCCAAATCCCAAAAATATGGCCGTTTTTTTGCCCATTTTTCTGAAAATTTTTGATTTTTTTGATTTTTTCCCCCCAAAATCAACTATAAATACACACATTCATCATCCATTTATCACATCAAATCATCTCTCATTCATCTCTCATTCATAATTCTCATACATACTATCTACACCTTCATCTTTCACTCAAACCTGTTACGGACGTCCTCCGTAACGAGGCCGGATGGCTAACTTCTCGGAGAGATAAGGTGATCGAACCTTCGACGTGCTCGAAGGAAAGGCCACGATTTGCGGTTCCACGGACGTTCTCCGTTGGGCAGCAAATATGGAACGATAATATTCTTGTTGCTCAAGACAAGTTTAGGGAAAATATGTAATTCATTGATTGATTGCTTGATAACAAGCTCTGCTATTTATAATACTAGAATACTACTACCTAACTTATTGAACAAGAAAACAAAGATATGGAAAAGATATGGTGAAATAAAAGATAACTAAATAGAATAATATCTTAAGGATATTCCCTAATAATATGTAGAGGATGATCGTATCAACTCCCCCACGGTTGAAATCCACCTTGTCCTCAAGGTGGGAACCACGAACCATTGACGAGAGTTGAAAGCAAAAGCTTTAGCTAGGCGTCTCCTCCCGGATCAAACACATATCGAACAGCTGAATGTCTCCCTTTTTCACCCTCGTCAAAAATCAACAAAGGAGACCCAATGTTGTCGGCAGAATTCCATGCCAAAATGAAAATCTTGTTCACGCCTCTCAGAATGCTCAAACATGGCGTGTCATTGCGCGGAGGGATCAACCTTGCATCGGTATCGAGCGAGGTTGATCGATGAATCATACTTGTAACCTCACCTACATTCCAATCCATATAGACACAAGCCATTACGGGCAAACTCGTGTAAGAACCATCTCATTTCTTACCCACTTCTTTAGACTTTAATCTCAGCTCATCCATTTCTACTATAAGGTCCGATTTTGTTGTCTCAAGTGCAGCCTTATACTCAACTATAATATTCTCAATCTCCATCATCTCTTCTCCTTCTTGTATATTTGTTACCCATTTTTTCTTCATTGAGCTCGGGATAGCAGCTTGTGGATGCAGATTAGACACCGCCAATGGTGTTGTCACGGGCAGTGAGTGCAAGGGCTGGAAAGGTCCCGGAGCGGCGTAGGGTAGCAGCTCCAAAGGCGGTAAAGGACTCGGCCGCTGCAGCTGGCGATCTGATTGGGGCAGCGGCGGCGACGGTTGGTAATTTTGGTTGGGCTGCTTTGCCGAAATGGTTGTTGTCAGAGGTGATTCCAAACATGAAGGCTGGCGAGTCGCAGGTTGATCCGATTGCTGAAATACGAGCGGCCGTCGCTGGATCGATGGGTTTCCCTGAGGTGGTTGGAAATCCGGCCTAAGATTTATAGACTCGGTGGTGCTGTGTCGCGGTGGAGCCAATGAGACATTGGGGTATAAACCCGACTGCCCACGAGAAGCCCTAGTATTTCTCGATGGAGGGTATTCTAGCGTCCGGTGCGACGAAGAAACAACTGGCTCATCGGGCTGCGATAATGATCGGAATTTGCTCACTCGGTCATCTGTGGCATCGACATGAGTTTCCTTCCTGTCCCATACCTCCAACAAGTGATCTAACTCTGCATTAATCGGTTCCTCTGCTATGATTGCTGAACGAGGCTGCCGAGACGCGGGCCCTCTAACGGAATACCTTCTGGGAAAGGTGTACAGCGGCGCCGCTGTGTCACGCGCCGTGTAAGGTTGATTCCGACGTGAGTTAGGGACATGGCCCAACGGCTGATCATACACCGAGACCTCGTTGAAGGGGCGTTGCCTTGGTGTCTCTCGATAGACAGGTGGGTCCCAACAGGTAGGTCGGCGCTTGGGCGGTGATGGCGAGTACATATCTAGCTCGTAGGATGAAGAACGCTGATATGCAGTGGTCCGACGGGTCCATGGTGGGTCCCAGTTGTCGCGACGACGAGTCTGCCTTGGCTCCCGGTTGAACGGTTGCCGTGCTAAATTGTCCAACCGTCGATCCAAGTTGTCGAAGCGAGCATTCAACTTTTCAAACCCTAAAGTGATTGGGTCGACAGAAGACTTCCCGGATTGATCTCTTTGGTCCGGTCGATAGTCGCCGGTGTTGGGGTGTCGCGGCGGGCAGATCTGCAGCGCTGGCGTCGCCCCCCTCGTCGGCAGTTCCGACGTATATTGGCCATGGTGTGTTGACGTCATGAGTACGGTGGAGTGGATTAGATGCGGTTGTGATGGTAGTGCTGTGTGGCTGAATTTTTTTTTTTTTTTTTTTTTTTTTTTTTTTTGGGAAATATAGATGAACGAAGATGGAGGATGAGTACGGGAATGAAAGCACCAGTTGTTACGGACGTCCTCCGTAACGAGGCCGGATGGCTAACTTCTCGGAGAGATAAGGTGATCGAACCTTCGACGTGCTCGAAGGAAAGGCCACGATTTGCGGTTCCACGGACGTTCTCCGTTGGGCAGCAAATATGGAACGATAATATTCTTGTTGCTCAAGACAAGTTTAGGGAAAATATGTAATTCATTGATTGATTGCTTGATAACAAGCTCTGCTATTTATAATACTAGAATACTACTACCTAACTTATTGAACAAGAAAACAAAGATATGGAAAAGATATGGTGAAATAAAAGATAACTAAATAGAATAATATCTTAAGGATATTCCCTAATAATATGTAGAGGATGATCGTATCAAAACCTCAAATGGATTTCACTCATCTTATGGCGGAAGCGGAGCACGAAGAACAAGAATACTACGAACAACACCGTGCCGCTTACGAAGCATATGTCGTGGCGAATACCCCCGCTCCTGCTCCTCAACGAACTAGATCAACTCGCCGCTACATCCATCGTGACCGGGAGGGAGCCCACGAAAGGCTCATTGCCGACTACTTTGCCGACCAGTCGCGGTTTCCGGCAGATTACTTCAGGCGTCATTTTCGCATGTCAAAGCGCTTGTTTATGCGAATTGTCAACACATTGTCCGCACGTGTTAAATTCTTCCAAACAGGTCCAGATACAGCCGGCCGGCAAAGTATCACGCCGTTGCAGAAGTGTACGTGTGCCATCCGACAACTCGCTACTGGGCAAACAGCCGACCTCTTCGACGAGTATTTGCATATCGGTGAGTCCACTGGAATCCTCTGCCTAAAAATTTTTGCGATGGCGTTCGTTCAGCTTTCGGTGATGAATTCCTTCGGGTACCCACCACCGATGATTGCCAACGGTTGCTTCGTCTTCACGAATCAGTCCATGGCTTTCCCGGAATGCTTTTCAGCATTGACTGCATGCATTGGAGGTGGAAGAATTTCCCGACTGCTTGGAGGGGGCAACACCTAAGCGGTCACAAAGGCGACGGCCCAACACTTATCCTTGAGGCGGTCGCCGACTACTGCCTATGGATTTGGCTTGCATATTTCGGCGTTGCCGGATCCAACAACGACTTGAACGTGCTCTATTCTTCACCACTCTTCAATGATGTGATGAATGGTGTAGCACCGGCGATCGACTTCACCATCAACGGAAATACATACCGCATGGGTTACTATCTCGCCGATGGTATCTACCCAAGGTGGTCGACGTTCGTGAAGACGCTCAGCAACCCGCACGACCCGAGACGGGTTCTTTTTGCCCAGCGTCAAGAGTCCGCGCGGAAAGACGTCGAAAGAGCCTTTGTGGTCCTTCAAGCCCGATTCAACATTGTGAAGGCCCCGGCTCGACTCTGGTACGTGAATAATATCGCCAACATCATGTACACGTGTATTATCTTACACAACATGATCATAGCCGACGAAGGACCGAGGGCGGCTAGCTTCTACGACGAGGATGAAGCCGGAAGCTCAACCGCGAGGTCTCCCCCGCGATACCCGAACCCACATTGAGCTACAAGAAGACCTAATCAAACATGTGAGCGAAATTCGGCAACGAGTAGTGGTTTTTTTTTTATTTTTAGTATTTTAATTATGTAATTTTTAATTTTTAGGATTTTAATTATGTCGTTTTTATTTTATTTGTCATTTGTAATATTATTTAGGTTTTTTAATGAACTTTAATATTATGGAAATATTTTTTGTTTAATTGAATTTTAAATTGAATTGTGCTCGTCCTTGCGGAAGAGCACAGTTGTGGGTGTTGTGCTCTTGCCAGAGAGCAGGTAGAAAAAGTGGGGTCGGTCCCACAACCGTGCTCGCTGGCAAGAGCACGGTTGTGGGTGCTCTTAAAATGAGTATTTTGTAAAGACATAATTAAAATAGATTAATAAAAGTTTCTAAGATATTCATAACTAGAATTTAATTAAAATGTACTACTAGTATTTATTTGTAAATGAGGTGATTATAATAACTTAATAGAGTAAAGGCCAAATGTGGTCCCAAACATATGGCCGTTGACAAACTCATAGTTTAGGATTGTTTTGTGAGTGATTAGATAATGATTTTGATGATTTAAGGTGTTTAATATGGGGTTTTCACCACAAATGCACTAATTACGTGAGTTAATGAGTTTGTCGTAGTTTTGTGATGAAAACAGGTTGAAACGGACCGAAAACAGACTGAACGAGCCGAGGCAGATTTTGAGGAGAATTCTAGTAGGTTCACCCGGCCGGCTGTTTCTGCTCAGCTAGAAAACCCGGTCGGGTTTTTTTGTACAATTTGCGGTATCTAGAGAGAAAACTCGGCTGGGTGTTTTTCCACTTGCAGATCACCTAGTCAGGTGTTTTCAGTTGTTACTCATTTGACTCTGATTTTCACTCCGGATATAAAAGGGACTTCACACATTCGAGCCCTAACCTCCCACACTGCAAAATCAAGAGAGAAATAGAGAGGTTGAAGAGGATTGAAGGCAAGGAGACTTCCATCTTCAAGAAATTGAAGAAGAAGACTCTTCCCAACATCAATTCCACCTTAGGGAGTTCTAGTTTCCATTTCCATTATGTTTTCCTTTATTTCTTTTGTATTTGCTTTTGTTTTGTGTTTGAGTACGAGTAGCTAGATTTCCTTTAGGGATTTGTGAAGCTTGAGTGGATTGTATCTATGGTTTAATGCTTATCTATCTCATTTTATTGGTTTTGTTAATTCTTGAACTTTTAATATCTAATTGCTTAGCTACCAATTAGATACATTCTTTTTATTTAATTGTTGTTATTGAGAAATGCATGATTAGGATAGATGTGTAATCAACAACTCCGTGCATTACATGTGATCGAAAGAGGCATGAGTTAGAGAGAGGGATTGGGTCTGTTGTTCTTAGGAGTCAATCTCGAATTGTATGGAGGAGACTCATACTCTAGAGATTGATCCATATGTTAGATGCACCCGAGAGGGGGTCTAACCAACCTTCCCGACTTTCCTAACCACAATTGATGCCCAATAGATGAGCATGACCCTTAGATGACATCCTTGATCCATTCTAACGGATCCATATCCCCAACTTTCCCAATTTGTGTGAAAACCATCTTTTATTTGTTTTACTTAGTTAATTTGCCTTTATTGCTTATTTGTTCTTTATCTTAGTTAAGAAAACCAAAAACCCCTTTTATTAGTCTAGATAGTGTTCAAAGTTGCATCGTAGTACTCAAACCGGCTTTTAGTATTCGAGGATCGATAATTTTAACTTGCCACGTGCTACTTATCACGTACACTTGTGGGTGACACATTTATGAATTTGGTCCTGAACATTATCTTTTTTATTATTCGGTCCCTCAAATGAACTCGGACCAGAATCAGTCCTAAATCAACGGCGCCGTTAATAAATAACGGTGATTGCATTGTAATTCAAATTTGACCAAATTAAATTACTAATTGTAATTAGTTACACCAAATTAAGTTCTTATATCGATTAGCAAAATAAAACTTTTTCAAAATCAAAGTTCCTCACTCTGCCACTAGAAAATGACTGACTCCTTCATAGAAATTCTTGATCTTTTTCCCAAAGAAGTCCCACTCTGACGATGGCCTGCCGCCTCCCGCCGCCTCAACCCCCGCCACCTCAAAACTCACTGCAACCCCCACCGCCTCAAAACCTCAACTGGAAAATATAAACAAGCATTACAACAAAAAACCCTAATCCGGACATAAAAACACCGCGTAATTTCTTCATGGCTTGATTATTCTCTTCGATTGCAGTCAAAATCAAGTCTAAACGATCAGTTTCAGTCTCACCCGACGACGGTGAAGAGGTCACGACATCGTCGTCCTCCTCGGTTGAGTCGATTGGCTCGCACCACCTAAAAACTGGCAATCTTTTCTCTCACAAACAAAGTAGAGCTTCCCTTTACTCGGTTTCACTTTGCTTCTCACGATTCGCAGTGAAGCAAGTTTCTTGCAATTGCAAAATTCATACCGAAATCGGAGGTCGCGACCACTGCTACTCTCGCTGGACCCTCTGTTGTACAAAGAACGCTCCATAACTGTTCACGAACTGCAGTCATCGCCGGACCCTCTATTTGTCGCTGGAGAGAGGGAGGAAAAAAACGAAGAAGTGAGTGTTCGTCGTTCGTCATTTTGTGTTTTTTACAATTTTTTTTTCAATTTTCTGAATAAATTAAAAATATTAATTAAAATGGTTAATTTGGTCAAAACCTGCTACATGCAGTTGACCGTCTGTTTTAGACTGCGCCGTTAATTAAGGATTGATTCTGGTCCGAGTTCATTTGTGAGGGACTAGATATAAAAAAGATAATATTCATGACCAAATTCGTAAAACGACCATATGTTTGGGACCACATTTAACCTTTACTCTACTTATTATTTAGTTATTTTCAAAATGATCAAATTACACTAAACTATGATGATTATTATACTTTAGGTTTTATTTTTTTTATTTCAAAATAATTACGTATTTCAAATGATCTAAATTTTAATTTATTTTCATTTTGTCTCATATAAAAATCAATATCACATTACTTTTTTAGTTATATCTGAACGTATTCACAATTATAAATAAATGCATGTAGTCTTTTCATCTTTAAAAATAGTCAACCCATATCGTTTCACCTTTACTAAGTTGTTTTAGAGTAGTATATGGATTCTAAGTTTCTAACGATGGAAATGTTAGTAAAGTACTAGTAGTATTTTTAAAAGTAAATTTTCTATTCATTTTTAATTCTTCATTATGTATACCTCCTCCATCAATTCATTTTCAGAATTCTAGTTAGGAGTTGCGAAACTTATGATAATCTCATAGAAATCTCATAGGATAAAATAATAATGAAATACTCATAACAAAATAGGTCGAAATTAAATCTTGCCTGATGAAAATTATTTGATTGGTATATTAATTTTTATATAACTAATAATTAAACGGTTAATTCTAATACTACTCAGCTAATGTATATTTACTCTTAGTGAGGCCTACACAATATTAACCAAATTTAAATACTGTTTGCAAAGTGATCTAGCGATAAAAGTGATTAATTTTAGAGTTGTTGGGATTCAATACGCACAAGACTTTCACACACTCAGGTGAATCACACACACACTCACAGTTGTATGATAACTCACAATGCAGAAGAACACACACTCACACTTAGAGTATCGAAGATGGTAATCTTGGAGAGAAAACTTGAAAACTCTTTATTGATTTTCACTACTCACTACGTACATGGTTTTGAGCTATTTAAAGCTCTACAATCAAGTAGCAACTGCTACTAACTAACTACAAGAAGAATCAAGAAAGCAAGAAGAATAACTGCTACATCTCGGCTAACTAACTGCTGCTCCAACGGCTAGTTTCTCTAGGCCGAACTTCCTTCTCGGTTCAAGACCGAACTGTTGCTTCTTCTTTCTCGGCTCAAGACGAACTCTATTCTTGACTCAAGACCGAACTTTCTTTTCGGCTCACAACCGAGCACTCACTTCGGCTCACAACCGAGCTCCCTTCTCGGTTCACAAACCGAACTCCTTTGCTTCTCGGCTCAAGACCAACTGTCTTCTCGGCTCAAAGCCGAACTCAAAGCCGAGCTCAAAGCCGAGCTTCCTTCTTCTTCTCTTCTTCTTCCAACTGAAATGAGCACTCCATTATTACAATTCTCCACCTGAGGGCTCATCTCAGTTTTCGCACAAACATTGATCAACTTCTTGCAATGATCAAACTTGTCTCTACTTAGAGATTTAGTTAGCATATCTGCCGGATTGTGCATGGTGTTAATCTTAACCACCTTCACCCTTCCTCTTTCAATCTCATCTCTAATAAAGTGCAACTTTATGTCTATATGCTTGCTCCTTTAATGGAAACCCGGATGTTTAGCCAAGCATATAGCTGAGCTGCTGTCACAATGAATCACCATTGTTTCTTGGTCAAAACCAAAATCAGAAATCACTCCCTGGATCCAAAAGCTCTCCTGTACAGCTGCAGTGAGAGCTATATACTCTGATTCTGTAGTTGAGAGAGCAACTACACTCTGCAGACCTGATTTCCAACTGATCACAGTTCCAAACATGGTGAACAAATAACCTGTTTGAGACTTTCTGGTGTCCAGATTTGCAGCATAGTCTGCATCACAATACCCCTGCACAACCTCCTCAGATCCACCTTCCCAGCCATTGAACACAATCCCCCAGTCCTTAGTTGACTTCATGTACCTCAATATCCATTTAAGAGCATTCCAATGCTCCTTCCCCGGGTCTGCCATGTATCTGCTAGTCACTGAGATAGCATGAGCAAGATCTGGTCTTGTACAAATCATAGTGTACATGATACTCCCAACAACACTAGCATAAGGGATAGCCTCCATCTCATCAGCCTCTTGCTTAGTTTTAGGAGCTTGTTCCTTTGATAATCTGAAACTCTGGGACAAGGGTGTTGAGGCAGGTTTAGCATTCTCCATTCTGAATCTCTGCATAACTTTGTCAATATAATCAGTTTGCAGCATCCACAGCTTCTTGCAGCCTCTATCTCTCTGAATATGTATGCCTAGGATCTTCCTTGACTCTCCTAGATCCTTCATTTCAAAGCTCGACTTCAGATCTTGTTTAACTTTCTGAATTTCTGTCATAGAAGGGCCTGCAAGTAGCATATCATCCACATAGAGTAATAGGTAGGCAATGGGAGTCCTGCCTGCCTTCTTGATGTAAATACAATCATCATATTCTGACTTGGAGAAGCCAATCTTCTTCATCTGTGCATCAAACTTCTTATTCCACTGTCTAGGACTTTGCTTAAGTCCATAAAGACTTTTCTGTAACAGGCACACCTTGCCTTCTTCTCCAGTCTTCACATAGCCCTCTGGCTGTTCCATAAAGATAGTCTCCTCTAGATCCCCATTGAGGAAAGCTGTCTTCACATCAAGCTGTTGTAGCTCCCAGTCTAGCTGGTTCACAACTGCCAACAAGATCCTAATCGAAGTGTGCTTAACAACTGGAGCAAATACTTCATTGAAATCAATTCCTTCTTGCTGTGTGAAGCCCCTAGCCACCAGCCTTGCCTTGAATCTGATTCTATCTTTATCAGTGGTCTCAATCTTTTTCTTAAACAACCACTTACAACTGATCAGCCTCCTTTCTTTTCCATCTGTAGTCAGTCTGGATTTATCCACCAAAATCCATGTTTTGTTCTTGAGTAAAGATTCCATTTCCTCATTCATGGCTTCAATCCACCTTTCTCTGTCTTTACTCTTCATGGCTTCTTTATATGTGAGAGGATCTGCAATATCAATGCTCTCAGCAGCACAAAGTGCATAGTAGACCACATCAGAAAACCTTTCAGGTGGTCTTGTATTTCTTCTGCCTCTATCTCTTGCTATCTGGTACTCTCTGGCAGAATCTGCTGTAGGCTCATCATTTTTTCTACCTCGAGCTAGAGCACCATCATCCTCTGGTTCAGACTCACTTTCTGAGTCAGAGGCTCCACCTGCTCCTTGGCAAAGTCCCACTGGCTCCACCCTGAGGAAATCACTCTCAACTTCATTGGAGTCCAGCTTCCTATTTAAGTATGGCATCTGATCCTCCAAGAACACAACATCCCTACTCACCACCACCTTCTGCCTACCAGGCTCAATGCACCAGAGCCTATACCCCTTAACACCCCTCTGATACCCCAGCAATATGCATTTCAGAGCCCTAGCCTCAAGCTTACTTTGCCTAGCATGAGCATAGGCTGCGCACCCAAACACCTTGTATTTTGAGTAGTCACTATGGGCTCCATACCACATGTAATCAGGAGTCTCAGACTTAAGGGCAGTAGATGGACACTTATTGATGAGATAGGCTGCTGTATACACAGCCTCTCCCCAAAATCTGTTGCTCAGACCAGAACTGAGTAACAAGCACCTTACTCTCTCTAGGATAGTCCTATTCATCCTCTCCACAACACCATTTTGCTGGGGGTTACCAGGAACAGTGCGGTGCCTCTTCATACCCTTCTCTTTGCAAAACAGATCAAACTCAGTAGACAAGAATTCCAAGCCATTGTCAGTTCTTAGGCATTTCACACTCCTTCCCTTCTCTAGCTCCACCTCTTTACACCATATCTTGAATTTTGTGAATGTCTCTGATTTTTCTTTCAGTATGTACACCCACAGTTTCCTAGTGTAGTCATCAATAATAGCAAGGTAGTATTTCCCACCACCAATTGAGCTTACAGGTGAAGGGCCCCAGAGATCACTGTGTATGTAGTCTAATGGGGCTGTAGAAGAGTGAATACCTGTAGGATAGGGTGCCTTCTTTGCTTTTCCAAGTATACACTGCTCACAGGGGTCCATCTTGTTGAAATCTCCAGAGATCAGGCCCTTCTTGATGAGTTCTTTCAAGCTTCCTTCTGCTGGATGGCCCAATCTCTTGTGCCATAGCATTATGGAATCATCTGACACTGCATTGCTTTCTCCATCAACAGCCTTAGCCTTCAGATAATAGAGAATGTGCTCTCTGTCAGCCTCCATCATCACTGCATTCCCAGATTTCACAAGCATCTTTCCCTGACTCATCAATATGGTGAACCCTTTCTCCTCCAGCATTCCCAATGAGATGAGATTTCTTTTCACTTCCGGAATATACCTCACCCCAGTTAGGATCTTTATAGAGCCATCTTGCAAACTTAGCTTCACTTTCCCTATCCCTTTGATCTGACACACATGGTTATTTCCAAGAACTACAGTCCCTGATGCTTCCTGAAGATCATGAAACCAAGATTTGTTGGGGCACATATGGAAGCTGCACCCTGAGTCCATTATCCACCTGTGACTGATCCCATTATCACTGACATTCATGAGTTGAGCAGGGGGATCAGTACTCTCTACACAATCAGAAGTGTTGTGGCCCTCAGAGGCTAGTTTTCTCTTCCAGGCATGGCAGTCCTTCTTCAAGTGCCCTGGTTTCTTGCACCAAAAACATGCTCTGGTTTCCTTCTGAGCATCAGAACTTGAGGGTTTAGAGCCCTCAAACTTTTTCTTGAAGTTCTGCTTTTTGAACTTCTTCACATTCAAGGCCTCTGCAGCTTGTACATTGGAGCTCGCAGAGCCTCTGCTGGTAGTCTTCTGGAGTTCCTTAGCCATCAAGGCCGAGTAGACTTCTGCATAGGTGATAGGCTTATCTCTGCCATAGATAATTGCATCACTCAACTGGTCATACGAGCTAGGCAAGGCATTCAATGTAAGAATGGCCTTGTCTTCATCTGAAATTTTAACATCCACAGAGCCCAGATCATCAATGATCTTATTGAACTCCTCCAACTGCTCTATGATAGATTTTTCACCAGAAAAACTATAGGCATAGAGCCTCTTCTTGAGATACAGCCGGTTAGCCAAAGATTTTGCCAGGTAAACTTCATCTAACCTGTTCAAGATCTCCACCGCAGTCTTGGCTTCTTGAACTTCCCTCAAGACCTTATCTCCAAGGCACAGAATCACTGCAGAATGTGCCTTGAGCTGCATCTCCTCCATCTTTGCCTGAGCTTTATCATCAAGCATTGGAGCCTTTCCTTTCTCTTCAGTATTTGCAAGAACTGCGGCCAAGCCTTGTTGAATCAAGACCGCCTTCATCTTCATCTTCCACAGGCTATAATCATTCTTGCCTGTGAACTTTTCTGCATCAAGCCTTGCTGCCATCTCTGAAACCGTTTGATCCTCTGCAAATCAGCTTCAATATCCCCTTCCCACAGACGGCGCCACTTGTTGGGATTCAATACGCACAAGACTTTCACACACTCAGGTGAATCACACACACACTCACAGTTGTATGATAACTCACAATGCAGAAGAACACACACTCACACTTAGAGTATCGAAGATGGTAATCTTGGAGAGAAAACTTGAAAACTCTTTATTGATTTTCACTACTCACTACGTACATGGTTTTGAGCTATTTAAAGCTCTACAATCAAGTAGCAACTGCTACTAACTAACTACAAGAAGAATCAAGAAAGCAAGAAGAATAACTGCTACATCTCGGCTAACTAACTGCTGCTCCAACGGCTAGTTTCTCTAGGCCGAACTTCCTTCTCGGTTCAAGACCGAACTGTTGCTTCTTCTTTCTCGGCTCAAGACGAACTCTATTCTTGACTCAAGACCGAACTTTCTTTTCGGCTCACAACCGAGCACTCACTTCGGCTCACAACCGAGCTCCCTTCTCGGTTCACAAACCGAACTCCTTTGCTTCTCGGCTCAAGACCAACTGTCTTCTCGGCTCAAAGCCGAACTCAAAGCCGAGCTCAAAGCCGAGCTTCCTTCTTCTTCTCTTCTTCTTCCAACTGAAATGAGCACTCCATTATTACAAGAGTGAACTACAAAAATAGTTCTTGCACTATGCGTTTATCTCGCCAATGAACCCTAGACTTTCAAAATATCTCCAGGCAACCCTGGACTAAGTGTTTATCTCGAAAATGGTCCATTTTCACTGTTTCGTGACGAAAATACCCTTTTGGGGATTTGTGCAATTTGGTATTTTTACATTTTAAATCTGATATTATTTCAGTGATGTACTAAATCTGATATTATTTCAAAATAATCATTCTTCTTCCCTTTTGTCATCCTTCACTTTGTTTCCTTATTTCAATATTAGATTTAATTTTATAAAATTAAATTTTAAATTTCAAATTTAAAATATTAATAAATTTTGTTAATTATTAAAATTACTATTAAATAACAAATTAATAGTTTTAGTCAATATTTGATAGTGTCTAATATGTGTCTAATATTTAATAGTTTTAATCATAAATAGATCATATAACATGATTTATTCCGAAATAAATATGCATCTAATGTAAGCCTAATATAATTTTCATTTATTAAATGTAATATTGAAATAAGGGAACAAAGTGAAGGATGACAAAAGGGAAGAAGAATGATAATTTTGAAATAATATCAGATTTAGTACATCACTGAAATAATATCAGATTTAAAATGTAAAAACACCAAATTGCTCAAAACCCCCAAAAGTGTATTTTCGTCACGAAACAATAAAAATGACCATTTTCGAGATAAATGTTTAGTCAAGGATCGTCTGGAAATATTTTGAAAGTCCAGAGTTCATTGGCGAGATAAACGCATAGTTCATAGGCGAGATAAACGCATAGTTCATAGACTATTTTTGTAGTTTACTCTTAATTTTATATGGGTTGGTTTTACAAATTTTCAGTTATTATAAAGACACGAAAATACATGGCCCACTGACAGTAATAATTCATTAGTGAGGCAATGTTGTAATTTTGGTTACTTGACAGTCAATACCTCACGCTACTTTGATTGCACTGCATCAACCTAAAGATTTACTCGACCAATCTAGACTTTGGTAGCCCTCACCCGCTCACGTCACTCTTAATGTCCATGAATTCCAAGTTATTCCAGCTATGCACGCAATCATAAAATACTTTGTTTTGTACTTCCACTGTATATTTAGGAGACGTACTCCCTCCGTCCCGGACTACTCGCACATTTCCTTTTCGGCACGAAGATTAAGGAATGAGTGTATAGCAAAGTCACCAATTGCGGCTGTAGGTGATAATTTTTACTAAAAATGAAAATAGTGCAAATAACTTGGGACGCCCAGAAAGAAAATAAGTGCAAGTAATCCGGGACGGAGGGAGTATTATTTTACTTAATGTTGTTTTGTCAGTTGAAAAAGTACTAGAGATATTATTGTTTTTATTTTAAAAAATGTTTAATTTTAATAGAATAATTCAAAAAGAAAAAAAATGGTTTATTTTTAATTAAAAAGAGGAAGTATGTAGTCTTTTTTAAGTTCCCTCTGCCCTAGTGAAATGTACGAATTTAAACGAGAATGAACTATAACATATCTCCCTTTTTATAACAAAAATCTCGAATATAATTATGTCTATTGCAAATTATGTTTCGCATATTATCTTTGATAATGTCTTATAAGTTTCAAATTATTTAGTTATTCTGATTTTAAAACTAATAAAATCTTTATTGCTGACATTAATCAATGACTTAATCGTATGATACAATCGAATGTCAACTACTCCATATGCAGTAAGATGATATCAAACTATAGTAAATTAAATAGTTTACTACATTCAATTAGATTTTAGTATTCTAGCTAACCTCTGTATTTTATCAGCTGACAATTTCCACAACAACTTATTACTTAAGCTTAGAGCATCTGTAATGCTGCGGAGTAGTTATGTATTGGCCGAATGAAATGGGGAACGTGTTGCAAGTGTTCCCTTCCCGTGTGACTCACGCCAACGAGTGAAGGGGGGACGTGGACCAATAACATTTCTTTCGGGCATAAAATTTTAAAAAATGTGTATTTAGGCTCGCCCTAAATTTCCTCTGCATCTTAGAGCATCCACAACCGTGCTCTTGTCAGCGGCACGGTTGTGGGCCCGGGCGGTACTATTCATGCCTGCTCTCTGGCAAGAGCACAACACCCACAACTGTGCTCTTCCGCAAGGACGAGCACAATTAATATAAAATTCAATTACACAAAAACATTTCCATAATATTAAAATTCATTTAAAACCCACAATAAATATTACAAATGACAAATAAAATTAAACATTGCATAATTAAAATCCTAAAAATTAAAAATTACATAATTAAAATCCTAAAAATTAAAAATTACATAATTAAAATCCTAAAATTAAAAATGACACTACTCGTTGCCGAATTTCGCCCACATGTGGTTGATTAGGTCTTCTTGTAGTTGATTGTGGATTCGAGTATCGCGCATTGTGTGTCTTGTCTCGATCCTCTGGCCAACCGTCGTATGCTCGCCTCGGCGTAGGGGAGACCTCGCTGTTGAGCTTCCGGCTTCGTCCTCGTCGTATGCATCTACACCTGTTTGAAAGTATTCAACACGTGCGGACAATGTGTTGACAATTCGCATGAACAAGCGCTTTGACATGCGAAAACGGCGCCTGAAGTAATCTGCCGGAAACCGCGGCTGGTCGGCAAAGTAGTCGGCAACGAGCCTTTCGTGGGCTCCCTCCCGGTCACGATGGATGTACCGTCGATTTGATCTGGTTCGTTGAGGAGGAGGAGCAGGGGTATTCGCCGCGACATATGCTTCGTAAGCGGCACGATGTTGTTCGTAGTATTCTTGTTCTTCGCGTTCCGCTTCCGCCATAATATGGGTGAAATCCATTTGAGATTTTGAGTGGGGGATGAATGTGTTGATAGTTTGTATGAGAATTATGAATGAGAGATGAATGAGAGATGATTTGATGTGATAAATGGATGATGAATGTGTGTATTTATAGATGATTTTGGGGGAAAAAAAATAAAAAAAATCAAAAAAATTCAGAAAAAACGGGAAAAAAACGACCATATTTTTGGGATTTGGAAAATATTTTTTTTTTATTTTTTAGCATTATTTATAATTAAATACCGATTTTTAAAAATAAAAAATAAAAAAAAGTTTAAACACAACGGCTATGCCGTTGACGAATGGGAGCGCGCCACGTGTGCGTCCGCTGGCACGGACGTGCTCGATACATCGAGCAGCGCCGTGCCAGCGGCGCGGCTGCAGCGGCGGCGGTCCTGCGCCTTGCCAACGGCGCGGACGGCGGTGGCGTCTTTCGCCACCGCTGCGGATGCTCTTACCGCGAAGGATTTTGTATGTGACATAGTTTCGACGGCTTAAGTTAGTTGTAGTAGTAATCTAAACTCCGTGTTGGGTAGGCCCAATATGTTGTCTATTGTGAGCCCATTTTGACTAATTTCTTTTTGGGCTCACTCAACACAGTTTGGCCAATGAGTACGTGTTTATCTCTATTATAGTCCAAGTTTAAATCCCGATCATCTGACGCAAATAATCCCTTACTCCCATAAAAATATGTACACTTTCCATTTTCGTCCATCCCCCTAAAATATGTGCGTTCCATTTTAAAAAAAAATATCTCAATTTATTACCCTTATACATCAACTTATTTACAACTTATATCACCGTTAAACACTATGTGAGTCTCAATATTTACTAACACTACTTTAACTATCATTCTCCTCATCTTTCTTACTTTAATAATTTTGTTTTAATTCTTGTACCATCAATTGTCTATATTTTTTTGGATGAAGGGAGTAATAGTTTGAATTATTCATACATTGGGTTGTGTATCTGCTAAAAAAATCAAAGGGTGAAATATAAACTTTTCTTTTCTATAAAGTCACTAATAAGTACTCCTAAAAATTGAGTTTTTGGGATGGGTGAAATATAAACTTTTTTCTATAAAGTCCGCTAATAAGTATTCCTAAAAATATAATTTTTGGGATGACGCGAGTTTTATGTGAAATTGATAAATTATGAGAGATGAAAAAGAAAAAAAATAGTGTTGAAGTAGTATTAATGAATAATGAGATTCACATCAATAGTAGTGCATGCATTATTTAGTGCAAAATTTTTAAATAAAAATAAACTAATTTTATGTGACAAGTCAAATGTAAATATAATAAAATAAAATTAATTTTTGAAGACTGGGAAAATCGTAAGGAAATGATTTCGTCCATGTGAATAAATTATACACACTCTTACCCCGACTGCAAGGAATAGAAAAAAAGGTCTAAGGGTATCCACAGTGGTGATAGCCCAGCAATAGCCCAACCATAGCCTAGCCACAAACTCCTCCTGCCACATCATCAATACTAAAAATCCTCATGCCACATCAGAAATAGCCTAGTCATATCATAAATAGCCCAGCCACATTAATAGCCACATCACTAATAACACAATATACGGAATTTAATTTACGAGACATATACGGGAAACATTAATAATACTATTTTAATTTTAAAAAAAGTACAATAAATTAAAAAATACAATCCCGGGTAGCATCTGCTGCCACGGGTACATGTTGTAGTACCCAGGCATCTGATTCCATCCGCCTCCAACGGGGATTGGGGGAGTTTGAGAAACACTCGTCCCTGAACTAGGCTCGTTGTTTAGATCCATTTCTCGGTGTTGATCTTGTATACAAATTAAGATAGAGAGAGTACTCGTTAATACAAGTGGGGCGAATGAAAATGAATTGCAAATCGCGTATATATAGTGTCTCAAAAATTTAAAAAAAGAACAAAAAAAACCGCTGGGCGATGCGCTGGGCGATCCCGACGCTGCAATGGCGCCGAGCGGATCGCCCAGCGCCCGTCGACCGCCTAGCTCTAGGCGATTTTTAATTTCGAAAAACCGCTCGGCGGTTTTCGGAAGCTGCAATGGTTCGCCTAGCGACCGCCTAGCGCCGGCGCTCGGCTAGGCGGTGCGCTAGGCGCCATTGTGGATAGCCTAAATGAAATACAATAGTAAGGGAACCTTCTAATTTACTACCGTAATTTATTTGTGCCATTGTTACATTGTCGCACTCACCATCAGCACTGGGGCGCCCTAAGGCGCGCCACGTCAGCATTTTTATCCTCTTCCTTCTCCACCTGCAGTGGAGCGCCCTAAGGCGCGCCCTATGACGCGCCACATCATCATTTTGTTGTTTTGTTTAATTAATTTAACTGTTTTCAAATAACACGTAACGAGTAAAAAAAACGACTAAATAACAAGCGGCGAAGTTTTAATAAAAAAAATTACACCATTCAACTAAAAAAAGAAAAAAACTAAGTCGGGCTAATTCCCAACTTCCTACGCAACTCATCGAGTAATGCACGGAGATACTTGGCTTGTTCGGGGTCAGTGCACTTCTTGAGGGCCTTGTGCGTCTGCAACATCGTCCTTGCCATCGACGCTGTAGCTAACGACGCAAACGCGGTGGACGTCTGCGTCGGGAGCTCATCCGGGTCCGGATCAGGGGTTGCAGCAGTCGACGATGACGTCGCGGTCGCCTTCCCCTTGGCCTTCGCAGCCTTGATGCCGGGAGGACACCGGTGCGCCGGAACTCCCTTCATCCACGTACGTCCGGTTGAGGTCAACCGGGTTAGTGCCGCTGCCGCTGCTCGTGTAGTCACCAGCTTCGGTGACCTTCATCCTCTTCGGCGCACCAGTGTGCAGAATTCCACCTTGGAACTTCTGCTTCTCCCTCAAGAGCGCCCAGATGGCCTCGTGCTTGAACTCGCCGAACATCGACCGGTACGACAACATCGCTTTAGAGCGCACGTCGTGCACGTTCTCGCCGCTCCCCTGTGATCGCGCGCACTTCTCGAACTCCGCCGAGTACAAGTTCACTTGCTTCTTGATTTGATCCTAGTGCTTGCGGAATTGCTCACGCTTGTGCTTGTACGCGGTCGGCGGCTTGACCGAATTGTAGAGGTCCGCGATGCGCTCCCAGTACGCGGTCTGTCTCTGGTTGTTGGCGAATATCGGATCTTCCGATATATCTACCCACACCGGGCCAAAGTGAGAGTTTCGTCGCCGGTGTAGTTCGTACGGCCGGGGGCGTACTCATCGCAGTCACCGGGAGGCAGCAACTTCTGCGCCCGCTGCCGGTTCCGCTTCGCCATCCCCTTGGCGGCACCGGTCGCTGCGGGGGCGGGATCGGCCAATCCGGTTGGGCGGTGCGGCGACGGCTCCATATCAGACAACCCATACGATTCCGTACTGAAATCGGGATCGTAATGGGTGTTGTCGCCGAACGAACGATAATCGCCGGGTTCTGTATCCGGCCAATACGCCTCTCCGCTAAACGTAGGGCTATTGGGGCTTGAATCCATTTCGTAGTAATTATGTAAATGTAAGTTTCGAAGATGAAATCGTGTGAAATGATATGTTACAAATGAACGCTATTTATAAAAAAAAGAAACAGCGTGCCATCGTCCGCGGCCTTTACAATGGGGCGGACGATGTCGCGGACGATGGCCATCGTCCGCGGTTTAAGTCGCGCCCGAAGCATAGGCCGCGACTATCGTCCGCGGCCTATGCCACACACCCACAGTGGGGGCGGACGATGAATGGCGCGGACGATGCGCGCCATCGGGCGTGCCATCGTCCGCCCATGGCGGATGGCCCAAGTACAAACCAATATTCCTCAAAAAGCAACTAAAGCCTACAGGTTTGTTGCTGCAGTCTCATTTTATAAATTTATTAATCCTCCCCTATGATCCAAACTAACGTGATTAAAGAATATAGATTAATGTTTCAAGCAAGTACTCTTGGGCCCGTTCTGTGGAAAAAATGCAATCATTACCTACATAAATTAATTTTCCATTAAATTACCTACCTTTGTGATTATGAAGTTAAGTTATAAGTTTTCCATTTACGATTTGGTGTATTTTGATAATCCGAAAGATTTAGGGTTATTATCACTTATAGCCGCTCATATACCTTGTTTTATTTTGCATTATGCAATGAACTCATAACCTGTAGAGAACCGGATGTAAGATACTATTTTTTTTAAAGTCTGATTTAATAACTTTATGTAATTTAATTTTATAATAAAATTAATCAAACAACAATTCACATAAATATAATTGACTTTATAAGAATAAATAAGATGTCCCCACCCAGTCTCCTCTTCAATCTGCTAGCGAAGGCATAAAATAAAATTTCCAATTGTGCCACTAGCTAGAGAAGAAAAATATAAAATGAAATGAAACTATAACATAAAAAGTAGAAGAAAAAAGCATTGGGCAGCCAATAATGGAGGTGCAATTTAAAGGTTCCCATGAAAAGGAGCAGAATTAGTAAGCCTGATTTACGGTTGTCTCAACCGAACTACTGCTTTACAAAATTGTGGACTATGACATGACATCTCAACTTTTCCTTCAATAATTCAACTATAAAATTAGTTTAAGGTTCCAAAAAAAAAAAAAAAATTAGTTTAAGGTTCCGATAGATTTTACTTTAAAACAGATGTTTTTCCGTTACCACACAACAGTTCTTTAATACTACTATTTTTTTAAGATATTGCTAAATACTCGCCCCGTTCCTTGTTAAATGAGACATTTTTTTTGGAATTTAGAAATAGCGTGTTAAGTGGATGATGAATAAACTAAGAGAGAGATGAAAAGATAATAAAGTAAGAAAAATGATTACTTTTGCTAAAAATAGAAATGACTCAATTAATTTTGAATTTCCTAAAAAATATTAAAATAACTTTATTAACATGAAACGAAGAATAGTTATTAATGAATATAAAATTGGTTGCCTATGCGCAATTACAAATATTGGGACAGTTTAAGCATGCAATATGTTCCATGGCCAGACTATTTTAAGTTTAGGAGATTTTCATATTTAGGACATAATATAATAATGGCTTAATCTACACTCATATTTATATTTATAATTCTGAGCAAATAATTACTTTGGGAGTGTTGATTAACGTATATTTATTTCGAGTGATACGGACCTATATAGATGAAATAAAAATTTATTAGTTAAATAATAAAATGATCTAAAAATTAAAAAAATTCATTAAATTATCAAAATGATAGTTATAAATTAATTTAGTCTAATCAAAGTAAAACTTTTTTAGTGAAATAAGGCTACGTTTGGTAGCTATGTTACAGTTAGATAAGAAGAGTAATATGGGTTTATTTGTGCATTTGGTAGCAATGTTACTTATTTGAATAGCCCGTGTTTTATATCCGGCCGGCACAAAGCCCACTGAAAAATCTATGTTTCAACCATATATGTAACCCCCAATTTTGTTATGTTACATATCAGGATACCTAGTTAATTTTAGTAAAATACATTTTTACCCATCAATTTTTCTATCCTTAAACAAATATAAACGTGCCTCCATATTTTTTCTCTTCTCAAAATCGCTATTGTCTCTCTCCTTTCATTTTCTCAATCTGCCTCCCTCCGAACGACGAAATTTGACGATTCCGTTTATATATCTTTTCCGGCGACTATTTTTGAATCAAAGGTTAAAATTTTTGTAATTATTCTTCAAGATTTATCTGAGCAGGAGTAAAAATCTAAACTTTGGAATTGGGGAAGAAGTAGATCGATGCCGAAATAGAGAGAGACGGACTGCCGACGCGTGCGGCGAAGCGACGAGACCGCAGTGTGACGGAGACGACGGCCAGAGGCGATGGGTTCTGAACGAGATGGTAGGCAGCGCGAACCGAGGTGTTACAGCGATGGGTTCCAGCAGCGGCGCAGATCGCCGGAAAAAAAAGAGGGATATTGGGAGAGGGAGACGAGGGAGAAGGGAGAGGGAAGGCGGCGTGGTGGCGTCATGGAGAATCGTCGGTCCGTGAAGAGGAGATTGAGGAAGATGGTGATTTTGGGATATTTGGAAATTGGAGAAGTACAGTAGAGAGAGAGAGCCGTAGAAGAGAGATGGAGTAGCAATTATTCTTCAAGGGTACTTTAATTATTAACTTAAATTAGTGAGGTTAATTTTGACCATTATAATTTTATCATTTTTTATAACTTATGTACCAATCAAGATATCTTAAGCTATCGAACACCCAATCAAGATAACTAAACTAATTGAAACTATGATAACTATCTTAAATTTTATCATGTCTAGTCGAAACATGACATAGCTACCAAACGTAGCCTAAGGGTATACGGCTGATTTTGGTGCCTTATTGCAGCTTCGGCCACCGCAAAAAGCAGCCGCATATGAGGCGGACGCCTGACATTGCGGCCTTATTGCAAGTCGTTTTAGCCACGGCTAAAATTAGATTTTTTATATTTTTTGTTTTTTAAATTTCAATACATTATTCTAACTCTAAATACCTCCATCCTTCTATTTATCAGGTACTCCCTCCGTCCCAAGGAAGATGACCCCTTCCTTAGACGACACGAAGTTTTATGCAGTTTTATTTTGTGGGTTAAGTGGAGAGAGTAAAGTATGAGAGAGAGAATAAAGTAGAGATAAAAGTGTTTCCATTTATAGAAATGGGTCATCTTGGATGAGACAAACCAAAAAGGAAAGTAAGCCATCTTTAATGGGACGGAGAGAATACATAATAATTGAAGTTTAATGTAGGAATTTTAATTAAATAAACATATTATCATTCTAGTGTTTTTTACATCATATTAGTATTTTAACCTAGTACTGTTATTTGTTGATTAAATCGAAAATCAGAAGAACAAAATATGAAAAATGGTGAAATAAGTTGTGACTGTTGCTAAAAATGGGCCTTCTTATTGAAGTGTTGTGACTGGAATTAGAAATGTCCGAGACAAATAGATTGCGGGTTGTGGCAGATTTTGGAGTCCTTGCCATAAGGGCATCCGCAACGCGTCTCGTTGCGGTCCCTATCTCGTCTCGGAGAGACGAGACGGCAGCGAGACAGCGTTGCGGGCTCCGTCTCGTCCCCATCCCGTCCCGTAACTCGTCGCGGTGAGATACTCGGCGAGCTGTCTCGCCACGCGCATTGGCGACGTTGGCAAGCTGCGGTTCGTCCGTGACGCCCACTCGCCGGCCCGCGAGTGGGCATCGTTTATTTTCCGTTGAAAATGTATTTTTTATTATTTTTTTAAAAAATTTAGAAAAAAATTGAAAAAAAAATCCCAAAATTATACTAGCCGTTTTTTACAATTTTTTTTTTTTATTTTTTTCCGAAAATTTTTTAAGCCCCCAATCACTTCTATAAATATCAAATCATTCACACAAATTAATCCACAAAAAAAACTCTGTATTCTCACTCAAACACTCTACATTCTTCATCTCAAAACATTATTCTTATCCCAAATTTAATCCATTCATGGATCCATTTGAGCAAATGCGTCGAATAATGGAAGAATCGCTAGCAGAAGATCGACGTCAGGAAGAGGAGGAAGCCGCGGCGCCTCAAAGGCGATCCCAGACTTACATCCATCGTAACCGGGAGGAAGCTGCCGCAAGGTTGGTACTCGACAACTATTGTGACAACCCGGTATGGGGAGAGACATACTTATGTCACCGTTTCCGCACGCGGAAGCGACTATTTATGCACATCGCAAATACATTGGCAGCCCGGGAAGAGTTCTTCCAAGAAGGGTTCGACACCGTTGGCCGTCCCAGTCACACGGCGCTGCAGAAATGTACTGCAGCAATCCGTCAGCTTGCTACTGGACAAACGACGGATGTGTTCGACGAATACCTGCACATTGGGAAAGCACTAGGAGAATGTGTTTGATAAACTTCTGCAAAGGCGTCCGGGCAGCCTTCACCGATGAATTTCTCCGGAAGCCAAGCACGGCAGATTGTCAGTTTCTGCCCCGACTTCACGAAGAAGTGCACGGATTCCCCGGGATGCTTGGCAGGGTCGATTGCATGCATTGACAATGGAAGAATTGCCCTGTGGCGTGGAGGGGGTCATACACGAGGGGCCACAAAGGCACCCACCCCACCGTTATACTCGAGGCCGTTGCCAACTATCGGCTATGAATTTGGCATGCGTATTTCGGGGTCCTCGGATCGAACAACGACGTCAACGTGCTCAACCAATCTAACCTCTTCACTGAAGTTTTGAATGGTAAAGCGCCGACCATCAACTTCATCGCTAACGACCGACAATATAAATGGGGTACTATCTTGCCGACGACATCTATCCGAAGTGGCCAACCTTCGTGAAGACGTTCAACAGGTAGGTGAATGAAAAACAGGCTCTTTTTGCGCGGAAGCAAGAGGCTGCTCGCAAGGATGTGGAGAGAGCATTCGGGGTTCTCCAAGCTCGCTTCAACATTATCAAAGCCCCGGCTCGTACGTGATTTATGAAGAATATGGTCGACATCATGTATACGTACATAATCTTGCACAACATGATTGTCGCCGACGAAGGACCTGAGGCGGGAAATTGGTTCGACCCTGAAACCCCGGAAGTTCTACCGCAAGTAGTCCGCCTCGCAGTGGAGTGCATCCGTCTATGCAAGATCGGTTGTCTGTTCGGGCAAGGACACGTGATTCTACCGCCCACGCCCAACTCCAGGATGATCTAATGGAGCACATTTGGGCTAAATTTGGCAACCAGTAGACGCACATGATCACTATTAGACAACTCTTTCTTCTGCTTCTTTGAGTTTTGAGATTTTGAATTTAGAGAGGGTGAGCGGAAGATTTTAAATTATGTATTTTTTTTTTATTTTTTTAGGATTTTATTATTGTGGTTTTTTATTTTTTAGAATTTTAAGTTGTAATTTTATTTAATTTAATGAAGTATGTTTTTATTAATTGAATTTGTTGGAAATAGAAATAAAATAAAAATGAAATTGAATGAATAGTTAAGGGATGAGATGGTTAAAAGATGGTTAAGAGATGAAGAGTTGCAAATGCTGTCTCTTAGTTAAGAGATGAGATGAAAAGTACAGTGGAGTCCATGAATAGTGAAGAGATAAGACGGTTAAGAGAGAATAAGAGACAGCATTGCGGATGACCTAAACATTTACACTATAATTGATGTTTCCCTTTGAAAATTTTAAATTTTATATACACCTTTGCTACATGAATTTTGTATCTAATGTGGCGGAGGCTCTATATCAGTAATTAAGAAGCGCAATAATACGGATTTTTCTTCAACGGTACACTGATATAAGCATTTCAAATTAATTTAAAAAATTTGGGCAAGCCACTCACCAAAGCTCAATAATTACCGCTATTTTATGGAGAAAATACCTTTGCATATTTTGTGTACAATCTATCACAGCTAGCTGTATGTTCATGAGATTAAAGGTGCGCACCTGAAAATATAAAATGCCTTTTTTTTTTTTAAATTTCCGAACTGAGACAAAGCAAGAAGAAGAAGCAAACTATTTTAAAACCGACTCTTGGGATTTCCATTCGTTCATTTCTTTCCCTATCCACCTGCAGGCTGCAGTATTGTTATTAGCTGCTTTGTTTCACTTTAAAAGAAAGAGGGAATTTTTTATTTGTCGGATTTCCGATTAAAGGTGTAATCTTGAAGCCTTTTGAATTGCCTCTCCCACTAAAACTCGGGGTTTCGTGCTTGACCAAACTCGCTTTACTGAACTCTCTGTGTTTCTTGTTTTTTTTATTTATTTATTTTCAAGATTCATTGTGTGTGATGAATCCGCGAATTATTGATGTTAATAAATGCTGGTAGAGAATGAAGATTATGACACAGAATTTACGTGGTTCGATTTACTGAGGTAAATCTACGTCCACGGGAAGAAGGGAGGGCAAGATTGTATTGCTTGATCTGGGATTACAGCTTACAACACAGACTTGCTATATGGTATTTTATCTTTAGAGAGCTTAACCCTTTTCTATCTGATCTAAGTTCTATTTATACATTGAACTAAGATCGTGGTTTGCAGCCCCACTAACAAGATCGTGGGTGAGCAATAACTGCTCAATAACTGCTTCATACCACTAAATAGATCGTGGGTATAGTGGAGGTCGTGGAGGCCTTTCATGAGTCCACTAACTCCTAGTTCGGTCGAATGCTGAGACCGAACTGCTGGACTTTACCGATCAACTCTTGCCGATCTGAGAGAAGAGCTTGACTGGTCGGCTTTTTACCGAGCTGTAGGCTGAGTCCGAACTCTTTGGTCGTGCCGAACTCTTTGGTGCCGAACAGATACTCTTTCTTGGGCTCTGGGCTGATGGGCCGTCACTGTTATTGGGCTTGCCATTAGGGTTTAGTTCGTACCCCATCACTACCCCCCCCCGAAAAGCGGAGTGAATCACTTCGGCGAGGTGAGTCACTTCGGCATTCTGGATAATGGTAAGGGGGAGGCTGACGTCAGGGGACGTGCCTTGCGCGTGCCTGCATTAAATGCGACAGTAAAATCCGGCCGTTGAATCCTGAAAAGGTGGGATTCGAAACGGCGCAACGATCTCGAAATCTTTCCCGAATCTGATAAATATGCTCCTTTTTCCTCATTTGAACACCTTTGCTGTTGCGTCTTCTATACTCTCTCTTTCTCGAGAAATTTTCTTCCGCTTTCAAGAGCTTCTTCAGACTTTCTTCGCCTTCAAAAAGTAAGAAAAATGTCTTCTTCTTCTTCGGAGTCGGGTAGCGGTAGGAAAGGGGATAAGGGGTCTTCTGGCCGGAAAGAGTCCGGGGAGAAGACCGTAGAGTATTTCCCTAGTATTTTGAGTAAGGATACTGTGATATCCCTACCCGAAAAATACTTTTTTCCTGGGGGGAAGGCGGTGGTACCTGACGGTGATCATAGGGCTGACTCCCCGCCGGAGGGGTACGCCACCGTGTACGAGGCCTGCTTAGAATGCGGGCTTCGTTTCCCCCTCCCTTCTGCCTTTATAGATTTACTAGATTTTTTTCAGCTTCCTTTAGGCCAAGTGACTCCGAACTCTTGGAGGCACTTGTCGGCCTTCGCTGCCGAACTCCGTAGGTTAGGAAGGGATTTGTCTTTGAAGGCGATCCTTAAATTCTTTCAATTTAAGAGGAAGGGGTCTTGGTTTTACTTGATCCCTTTACAGCCCTTTAGAGCCTTTTGTAAAACGAAGTGGCCGAAGTGGCAAAATCGCTTCTTCTACTATGATAGGACCGCGGCTCCTAGTTTTCCCTGGAGAGGGCCGGAGTCCGTTATCCGTCACCCTCGGCCTGAACCGTTGGACGAGCTCGATGGCGAGCTCAACAAGATTCCCATAGTTAGGAAACAATACACGGAGTCTGAGCTCGTCAAGGGCGACGTCATGTTCGACATCTCGTCTTCGGACGAAGAGGCCGAGGGTGAGGATTTCTCTTTATCTTTATGCTCTACTGCTTTAACGAAGAAAATCTGACTTTGCTTTCTTGCTTTTTGGCAGTGTACATGCTGAGTAAGGCTAGCCGCAAATCTTCGGAGTCCAAGGAGCCGGAGAGGCCGAAAACCACCAGCTCGGCGTCTGATGCCGAGAGGACTCCGAAAAGGCAAAAAACCTCTTCGGATCCGAAGAAGCCGGAGTCGACTTCGGCAAAGGGGAGGGGGAAGGCCCAGAAGCCCCCGAGAGCGCCAGAGAAAGACGTGGTCTTGGCGCCTCCTTCGGAACATATCTGTGAGCCGTTTTTATGGCCCACGGACTTCGCCGAGGTGAATTCTCTTCTTGATTTTCTGGCCTTGCTTTTTTCCTGTATTTTTTGTGGCCCCTTTGTTGACTTTTTTCTTTATTCATTTTCAGAGGAACGATATGCTCTCCAAGCTCGTCGCCGTCGAACTCTCCAAAGCGTCCAATGACTATGCCGAGATGCAGAGGAAGTTGGCGGCTGCTTGTCATCGGGCCGAACAGGCTGAGGCTAACTTTGAGAAGGCCAGAGCTGCTAGGATTTCGGCCCAGGATGAAGCTCAGTTTGCCAAAAACCAGCTCGTCATCCAGCGAGAGCAGACGAAGCGGAGCGATGCTGCTGCCGTGGTTGCCCAAGGGGAGGCTCTCCGTGTTTACACGGAGAAACTCTTTTTGAGCAGCCAGTTCTCGGCCTTTGTCGGTAGCCTGGTAAGGCTAAATGCCGATAAGGGCGAGCAGGGGGCCGACGTCGTGCTGCCTCTGTACAGCCGAGAGATAGCAGCTCGGCTTCAGAATCTGCCGCTCCTTGAGGAGCTCGCTTCATCCTCGGTCCTGCTTTCTGCAGACCGAGTCCGGAGTTGTCGAGCTGATCGGGACGAGAACCTGGAGGCTATCTTTGCCTCCGTGGAACCCGTTTCACCCGCTTCGACTTACAACGGAGAAGGTGAGGCCGAACCGCTGGAGCTGGAGGCCGAAGTCGAGCGGGCCGGGCATCCGGAGAAGGAAGCCGATCAGGAGGCGGAGGCGAGGCCGGCAGGAGGCGAGGCCGAGGCTGAGGTAGCTCAGGAGAAAGAAGCTGAACCAGACCAAGGAGCCGGAGACGAAGCTGGCGGAGTATGATTTCGTCTCCCTTCTCTTAGTCTAGTTTCTTCCTTGTAAAATGGCCTTGAAGCCCTCCTAGTGTAAAAAATTTTCCTTGTGAATGAAAAATTCTCTACACTTGTCTTCGTATAGCTTTTCGTACTCGCCTTTATTCCTGTTGTATTTTACTATCTGCTCGGTACAGCTGCCGAACTAACATAGCTGCTTTGTACTCAAGGAGATGGAGTTACTTCACTGGAAACGGCTGTACTCTTCGGCTTTAGACGAAGCTGAGAAAAGAGCTATAGCCGATCAGACGAAGAATGACGAGCTTCTGGCTCGTTTAGTGAAGCTGGAGGCCGATAATAAGGACTTAGAGTCCGATAAGAAGGATCTGGAGGCCGAGCTGAATACGACCATTGCTGAGAGGACTGCGTACGAGGATTACATCCGTGTGCGCGGGGGATTGACCATATCAGATGTTCAGAGTCGAGTTGACGAACTGTGGGAGGAATATCATGTACTCCGGAGGGACAATGCGCTGGAGAGCTCGACTTGCCAACAAGTTGTGAAATCATTACGGCGCTGGGCTTCTCGGTACGACATTGTTCTTTCTCGGCGCCCCTCCATAGAAAGATTCCTTCGGCATGTCGTGCCAACAGATGCTCGCACTCCAGATCAAGCCTCTGGTTCCCTTGTTCAAAATCCTACTTCCAGTCATCAACGAACTCCGGAACAGCCGGAAACGTCAAGACGAGAACGGGCTCAGGAGCAACCGGAATCGTCAAGACAGGGACGGACTGACATTCGCCGAGGAGTTGTGACTATGAGCGAGCAAGATCAGCAGATGATTATTGCAGAGACTCTTCATCGCCGAGGTGTTAGGACTTCTCGGGCTCGGGGAAGAGGCGTTGGGTCGAGGATAGCATCTCGTCGACCTGCTTATTCTTCATCTGCTCGGAACAACCGAACTCGGCTTCCAGAGGATTTTGCAGATAGGTGGCTTAACTTCAGCAATCCTGGACAGTAGAATAGTCCTTTGTAATAGCGTAACGCCATTTTGTAGGGTAGCTGAGTTGTATGCCGAACAAGATTTGAAAAAATGAAATTTTGTTTTCGCTTCTAACACTGTATTTACAGCTTAGCGAAAAAATTTCATCGTACTTGTCCTCGGTCTTATGAAGTAAACTTCTTTGACCGAACTTGGTCCTTGGTCTTATGAAGTAAACTTCTTTGACCGGACTCGTCTTTGGTCTGATGAAATAAACATCTTTGACCGGACTCGTCTTTGGTCTGATGAAATAAACATCTTTGACCGGACTCGTCTTTGGTCTGATGAAATAAACATCTTTGACCGGACTCGTCTTTGGTCTGATGAAATAAACATCTTTGACCGGACTCGTCTTTGGTCTGATGAAATAAACATCTTTGACCAGACTTGGTTTGTGTTCTAATTTGGCGATTTTTGTCGCCGGGATCGAACTTTCCCTTGTCCTAATTCGGCGAGTTTTATCGCGTGGATCGGACTTTCCCAGTTAACCGAAGTGGTCTTATGCAGTAAACCTCTTTGACCAGACATGGTCGTCCCCGGTCTTATGAGGTAAACTTCTTTGACCGAACTTGGTCGTCCTAATTCGGCGAGGTTTATCGCGTGGATCGGACTTTCCCTTATTGCAGTTCGTTTCAGACGAAGTGCTTGTTAAGCTGAATTGCGGTCTTGTATCCTCCTTGGAAGCTTGGACTCACAATCGTTGGCTTATTGCAGTTCGTTTCAGACGGACTGCTTGTTAAGCTGACTTGTGGTCTTATATCCTCCTTAGAAGCTTGGACTCACAATAGTCTTTAATAATCGATCTAAAAAGGGGATCAGTCTTTAAAGAACGATATACCTTGGTACCATTTGTAAGAGACGACAAGCACATAGAGACAAAACACATAGAGAAAAAATGAAAAAGACGAAAGAAAAAACTTTAAACTTTTTATAAAACGACAAGTAAAAGGTACAAGTAAAAACAAATAAATAAAAACATGTACCCCTATGACCGAACTAGACACAAGACAGACTGACCGGACCTTGTCTCTTACAAGTGGAACTTCTTGAGGTTGGAGACGTGCCATGTTCGGGGTACTTGTTCTCCTGACATGTGAGTCAATTTATAAGACCCTTTGCCGAGGACTTCTGACACCCGATACGGACCCTCCCATGTGGGCTCGAGTTTGCCCAGCTTTTCTGCTCGGCTTACTTCGTTGTTTCTCAAGACGAGATCTCCCACTTGAAATTGAAGCTTTTTCACCCTTTGGTTATAATACCGGGCTACTTGCTCCTTATACTTGGCTGCTTTTATGCACGCCAATTCTCTTCTTTCTTCGGCGAGATCTAGTTCTGCTCTCAGTCCGTCGTCATTCATTTCTGAGGAGAAATTTAGAGTTCGGGGACTGGGTACGCCGATCTCCACCGGAATTACGGCTTCAGTGCCGTACACCAGACTATACGGAGTTTCACCGTTGGAGGTTTGGGCGTAGTTCGGTAGGACCATAGGACTTGAGGGAGATTTTCTACCCATTGTCCTTTGGCTTGTTCTAACCGAGCTTTTAACCCTTTCACCAGAATCCGGTTCGTTACTTCCGTTTGTCCGTTTGCTTGGGGATGGGAGACCGAAGTGAACCGCTGTTGAATGTTCAGCTCTTGGCACCAATTCTTGAACGTCTTGTCGGTGAACTGAGTCCCATTATCCGAGATGAGGATGTGGGGTATGCCAAATCGGCACACTATGTTCTTCCAGACGAAGTCCAATGCCTTTGAGCTCGTTATCGTAGCTAATGGTTCAGCCTCCACCCACTTCGTGAAGTAGTCCACGGCAACGATAAGGAATTTCATTTGCCGAGGAGCTTGAGGAAGTGGTCCCACTATGTCTATGCCCCATTGCATGAAAGGCCAAGGGCTTTGCATAGTGTATAGATCGGTCTGCGGCATCCTTGGGACATTTGCATGAATTTGGCACTTCGTACACTTCTTGACGAGCTGCACTGCCTCTTGTACCATGGTTGGCCAATAATATCCCCATCTCAGAACTTTTTTAGCTAAAGCTCTGGCTCCGATGTGGCTACCGCACGATCCTTCATGAACTTCTCTGAGGATGTAGTCCGTCTCTTCTGGTCCTACGCACCGCAATAACGGCTGGAGGTAAGACTTTCTAAAGAGGACTCCTTCATGAAGTTCGTACCGAAGTGCTCGGCATGTGATCTTCCGAGCTTCTCTCTTATCCTCGGGCAATTGTCCTTGATCCAGATACTGCAAGATCGGCGTCATCCAGTTCGGCGAGCTGGATACTGAATGTACCTCGGCTTCATCAATGCTTCGATGCATTAATTCTTCCGCCTTTGAGTTCGGATCTGAGGCCAACTTACTTAAGGTATCTGCTCGGCTATTTTCCGCTCTGGGAATGCGGATTATCCGAAAATAGGAGAAACTTCGGCTGATGCTTTGCGCTTTGTCCAAATACTTCTTCATTCTCTCGTCACGAGCTTCACTTGTACCCAACATGTGATTTACTATGACTTGTGAATCACAATGGACTTTGAGAGATTTGACGAGCAGACTTTGCGCTAACTGGAGTCCGGCCAGGAGGGCTTCGTACTCGGCTTCATTATTAGTAGTGGGGAATAGGAACCGAAGTGAGTAGGTTACCTCGTGTCCGTCGGGAGCGACAAGTAAAATACCAGCTCCACTTCCCATCTTGTTTGAAGCTCCATCTACGAATCCGCTCCAGCAGTCCGGCGGCTCTATTTCGGATTCCAAGGGCTGTGCTAGTTCGGCATTGGCAGAATTCTTCTGTTCGGCAATAACAGGAATTGCTTGATCGAACTTTGCTTCTGCAAGAAAATCTGCCAAGGCTTGTCCCTTGATGGCTTTCCGAGGTAGGTATTCAATTGTGTGCTCTCCCAACTCTATAGCCCACTTGGCGATTCTGCCTGATGCTTCTGGTTTGGTCAATACTTGCCGAAGTGGCAGATCAGTTAAGACGCATACCTTGTGAGCATAGAAGTATGGCCGCAGTCTCCTTGCTGCATTTACTAATGCCAGAGCAATTTTTTCCAGAGGTTGATACCTTGTTTCTGGACCTCTTAATGCTCGGCTTGTAAAGTAGATGGGAAGCTGCTTTAGGCCTTCTTCTCGTACAAGCACCGCGCTGATGGTTTGATCCGATGCCGCTAAGTATAAGAATATTACTTCGGCTTCGGTTGGAGCAGAGAGAATAGGAAGCTCGGCTAGATAACTTTTGAGCTCGTCAAAGGCCTTTTTCTGCTCGGCTCCCCACTCGAACTTTGGTGCCTTTTTCAACACCTTGAAGAACGGCAGTTGCTTTTCGGCTGCTTGGGAAAGGAATCGATTCAGTGCGGCTAGACATCCGGTTAGCCTTTGCACGTCATGTATGGACTTCGGCATTGCCATGTTCTGAACGATTTGAACTTTTGAGGGGTTTGCCTTGAGTCCGTCCTTTGAAACCCAACAACCCAGAAACTTTCCCGAATCTACCAAAAAGGTACACTTTTGGGGATTAAGTTTGAGGTTGGCTTTCTTGAGCACGTTGAGAGTGGACTTGAGGTTGTGCTCGTACTCCGAAGTGCTTTTGCTTTTGACGACTATATCGTCAACATACACTTCGACCTCCTTTCCAATCAGGTGCCGAAAAAGCTTGTCTACCATCCTTTGATAAGTGGCTCCGGCATTCTTAAACCGAATGGCATCTTTTTATAAGCGAAAATGCCGAAATCAGTAATGAAGGCCGTTTTTGAAGCGTCAATCTCATCCATTAAAACTTGATGGTATCCTTTGTACAGATCAAGAAAACAAAAAATTTCAAAGCCTATCAAAGCTTCTACTTTTTTATCTATGTTCGGAAGGGGATAGCAATCTTTGGGACAGTGCTTATTTAGATCGGTGAAATCTATGCACATCCGCCATCCTCCTTCCTTTTTCTTGATCATGACAGGATTGGCCACCCACGAAGGATACTTCACTTCGAATAACACATCCGCCTTCAATAATTGACGGACTTCGTCATGGATGACTTGACTTCGTTCTGCCGCAAAGAGTCTTTGCTTCTGTTTTATCGGCCGGACTGAAGGATCAATATTTAACCGATGAGTGATTACCTCGGGGGGCACTCCGGTCATGTCCAACGGAGACCATGCAAAGACGTCTTTATACTCCTTGAGGAGCTGGATGGTTTTTTCCCGAAGTAGGGGCGTTCCCGCGAAACCGATCTTAACCGTTCTGGATGGATCGTCTTCGTACAGCTGAACTGTCATTGAGTTCGGCTCCGGTATGACTTCGGTCATCGCCTCTGACTCCGGCTGCTGTGATTGCTATGCTTGGTGGTGCCGATCTGACTGCTCGGCACTTCTAAGCGCAATTTGCAGACATTCCTTTGCTCTCTTTTGGTCACCTCGGATGACCGCTATCCCTCCTTTAGTAGGGATCTTGATGGTGAGGTGATAGGTGGAGCAAACGGCCCGAACTGTGTTGAGCCAGTCTCTTCCCAGGATGACGTTGTACGGGGACCGAGCTTTCACCACGAAAAACTCAATCATCGTACTGGAGCTAGTAGGCGCTTTCCCCACCGTGATCGGAAGGCTGATAATACCTTCAGGGCGGGTGTCCTCCTGGGTAAAGCTCTTCAGGGGAAGCGGAGCCGGACTGAGCCGAGCTGGGTCCACTTCTAGTTTGTCGAAGCACTCTTTAAAAAGAATGCTAACCGACGCTCATGTATCCACAAACACCCTGTGGATCAGTTTGTTAGCCACTCCGGCTTGGATGACAATGGCGTCTTGGTGAGGAGAGATGGTCGGGACAGGATCAGCAGCCGAGAACGTAATCACTTCGTCCTGCTTCAGCCTTTTATGCGTTGGCTCCTCTCGATTGGAGCCTCTGCGTTCTGACTTTAGGGACGACTTGGTCTTCCCGGCAGGGAGCGCGTCAATAGTCTGGATTACTCCATCATATTGCGGCTCGTCATCGTCTTCGGGATCCGGCTGCCTTTTCGGATCCTGAGGAGCGCAGTTCGCACCACTCTGCTTTTTATTCTTCTTTGGCTGCTTACTTCGGTATTTTTTCAATGTCCCTGCCTTCACAAGAACATCGATACCTGCAGCCAAGTTTCTGCACTCCTCAGTATCGTGACCGTGGTCTTGATGGTAGGAGCAGTAGTTATCCTGGGGTCGGCGCGCGGCTGATTTCGTCATCCGCTTTGGCTTTTCGAACAGGTCAGAGTGCAGTTCGAAAATTTCCGCTCTCGGCTTGTTCAGCGGTACGAACTGAGCGGGCGACTTCTCGGGATTGAGACGAGGTCCCAATCTGTCTTGCACCGGAGCCCTTTGAATTCTTTCAAATGGAGTCCGGCGAGGATGCCCCTGATCGCTATGATCGGGCTTCCTTCTGTCTCCTCGGGTCGATGAGCTGTCTAACGACCGTTTGCGACGGTCTGCCTCATCGGCCCGGGAGTACTGGTCCGCAATGTCCCACATTTCCTGAGCTGTCTGCGGACCGCACTCAACGAGCTTCCTGTAGAGAGCTCCGGGCAAGATTCCATTTTGGAATGCCGAGATGACAAGCAGATCGTTGAGATCGTCTACTTGCAGGCATTCCTTGTGGAATCTTGTCATAAAGTCGCTGATTTTTTCGTCGCGACCTTGACGAATGGAAAGCAGCTGAGCCGAAGTGATTCGGGCTTCCGCTTTCTGAAAGAACCTCCTGTGGAAGGCATCCATTAGATCTCGGTAAGATCTGATGCTGCCCTGGGGGAGGCTATCGAACCACCTTCTCGCGTTCCCGATGAGCAGCTCGGGAAACAGCTTGCACATGTGGACCTCGTTGAGACCCTGGTTCGCCATGTTATATTGATAGCGCCCCAAGAAATCGTGAGGGTCCACGAGCCCGTCGTAAGTCATCGACGGAGTTCGGTAGTTCTGTGGTAGGGGAGTTCGGGTGATGTCGTCCGAGAACGGAGTCTTCAGTGCTCCGTACACGGCGAATCCGATATCTCGTCGGTATGGAGGAGATTGAGTTCTCCTGTGATTCCGGTACCGAGGAGGAGCTGGAATATGTGGGGGACGGGGATTCTTTCTCCTGGGAGATGCGACACTACTGCGGTAGTGACTTTCTTGTGCGGAGGGAGAAGGAGAATCCGTCGTTTTCGTCTCCGGCTGCTTTTGGCTTTTTCGCAGGAAGGTTAAGAATTCCTCCTGCTTTTCAGCCAAAAACTGCTTGACAGCCTCATTCAAATCGGGCTGCTGGGAAGACTCAGTGGGACGATTTTTGGAGCGGCTTGTTCCTTCGCCATGAGAACTGGTGGTGGATTTATCCCTAGGCTGTTTTCCCGACCTATGGGATGGATTGGCTTCCTCCTGGTTCTCACGGGCTGGAATACGGGTATTCTGCGATCTGGTATGCATTTTTTGGGTGGAAAAAATGGATCAAAAATTCGCTTTATCACAAATTTTGTTCTCTGCTTCCCACAGACGGCGCCAGTGATGAATCCGCGAATTATTGATGTTAATAAATGCTGGTAGAGAAGGAAGATTATGACACGAAGAATTTACGTGGTTCGATTTACTGAAGTAAATCTACGTCCACGGGAAGAAGGGAGGGCAAGATTGTATTGCTTGATCTGGGATTACAGCTTACAACACAGACTTGCTATATGGTATTTTATCTTTAGAGAGCTTAACCCTTTTCTATCTGATCTAAGTTCTATTTATACATTGAACTAAGATCGTGGTTTGCAGCCCCACTAACAAGATCGTGGGTGAGCAATAACTGCTCAATAACTGCTTCATACCACTAAATAGATCGTGGGTATAGTGGAGGTCGTGGAGGCCTTTCATGAGTCCACTAACTCCTAGTTCGGTCGAATGCTGAGACCGAACTGCTGGACTTTACCGATCAACTCTTGCCGATCTGAGAGGAGAGCTTGACTGGTCGGCTTTTACCGAGCTGTAGGCTGAGTCCGAACTCTTTGGTCGTGCCGAACTCTTTGGTGCCGAACAGATACTCTTTCTTGGGCTCTGGGCTGATGGGCCGTCACTGTTATTGGGCTTGCCATTAGGGTTTAGTTCGTACCCCATCAGTGTGCGAACTTGAATATACTAATAAGCTTTGTGCTCTAAATTCTTACACTTGTTTATTGCTTGGCTGGCTCCAGTTTTACTGCACAGGCTGAAAGAGAGAATCTTTGATTTTGAGGTGGCCATAACCGGTCATGGCTTGTTCATTTTTGAATCTTTGCCTTGTCATATTTCTATCTGCATTTCCCTTCCACCATGGATTAACGGATCCTCGTGATGGTAAGCTTTCGATTTTACCGATTTCTTGTTTTTTTCTCCTTTTATAATGCTTTTCATTCCTATTCTTGGTGGTTTTGTGTTCTCTCCTGTGAATTTGAATGCCTAGCTATGTATTCTGTATTCTGCCTTTTATGACTGCTGAGCTAGTCGATTTGGAGAGTTTACTGCCTTTTTGTTTTTGGAATTTGTCACTTAAGGATGGTTGCCTTAATGAGTCTATTGGGGATCTTTCTTGTCAGTGTTTGCAATAACTCAGTTACATGCTTCTCTGGGCCTCCCTTTACTTCCTGGATGGATTCCGGGAGGCGATCCCTGTGGGCCTCCGAGTTGGCAAGGGGTGGAGTGTGTGAATGCTAATATAACTGCACTGTAAGCTTTCAACGTTCACCTCTCCGTTTTTGTGTATGATGAATGAACGATTTCCATGAACCTGAGTTTTTGTTCTCTGGCTGATAGAAAGCTCAGTGGCGCTAATTTGGGAGGCGAATTACCTGATGATTTGGGAATGTTCGCCTCAATTATCGATATGTAAGTGCAATCTTGATGGTTATCTTCATTTCAGTTGCAGCTGTAATCCCTTCTCTATCCAATCAGTTTGCTGACCACTTTTCAGAATTTGTGCTTATGTTTTAATGATTTTGGTTATTTTGAAATGCAGAGATTTGAGCAACAACCACATTGGCGGCAGTATACCAACCAGTTTGCCTATCACTCTTCAGAATTTGTATGTTTTTGAACCAAATCTGCTTCTATAAGTGAGATTATTGATATACTTATATCGAGGATAGTTTAATTGAATGTTCTATAGATATTATATCAGTCTGATAATGCTCCTCTCCTTCCTGGAGACCACAAACTTCAGTTTTCTTTCAGATAACCAGTTCATTGGGACATTCCAAACTCTCTATCTTCATTAGGCCAATTGAAATCTTTGTAAGCTATATTCTTTTACTACTATCTTTTCATTCATTTATTTCTTTGCTCCATCAGCAAAACTGTAACTTTGAGCTGTTAAAATTCTATTCAGGTCTCTGAACAACAATCAACTGACAGGCTCAATACCAGATGCCTTTGAACCAATTACGGGTTTGATTAACATGTGTGTGTTTTTGCATATAGTTATTGTAGCTATCATGAAACGTAGTTGGAGTGGATATGTTTTGATTATTTTAGCTTAACAATGCAGGGATTTATCCTGGAACCGCTTGACTGGTGTGCTTCCACCTTCAATGCGGAGTTTGTTAGCTCTCACGTCATTGTAAGTAACTATCTTAGGTAAATGCTTTCATTTATTCCACAGCTATAAGTTTTAAGTTGAGTAGATTTGTAGAAAACTCCTTTTCCTTTTCTAGCTACTTGATTGGTTAATCAATGTAGTATCACAATCTACTATTAATTAACCATGTGCTCACTCCTAAAAGTTGCACACAGGCATTTGCAGAATAATCAACTTATTGGAGTGCTAGATGTTCTTCAAGATCTTCCTCTGACAGATTTGTACGTTATTTCAGTTTAATTTGAGAGCTCTATACTTCATTTCATCGATTTTTTAAATATGTACCTACCTTTCTCTGTCCCCCCTGTAGGAACGTAGAGAACAACCTCTTCTCAGGACCTATTCCTAGCAAACTGCTAAATATTCCCAGTTTCAGGTGAACAAAGAGTTAATATCATTTTAATCTCTGTTTTTTTAAAATTTTTATTTATCATCTACTTTGCGGGGTCGGGATGAGGTCTTCTTTTACTTAGTGGCTCATCAGCTTCTTTCTTTGTTGCAGGAGAGCTGGAAACCCTTTTAACACTACTATCCTTCCTTCTCCCCCTGCCTTGCCTCCCGTATCCCCCACTAAGGCACCTTCACCTCAGCTTGCACCTAGTCCTGGATCCAATGCTTATGGCCAGATTGTTACTCCATTACCACAATCTAGTGGAGAGGAAAAGAAGACTACATCAAACAAAATCACATGGATTGCTGTTGGTGGGTTGGTTTTGATTTTGGTACTTGTTTTGGGGTTGTTTCTTTCCATCTCCCGTTGTCGTAGAGGAAGGAGATCAATGGAGAAAAGTTTCAAGAACAATGAAATAGGCCATGGTAACATGTCAGAAACACACAAGCAAGACGAGACTTCACAATTTCATAAAATACCCCAAGGTGCTGAACTTCTTATCGCATTCCCTACTGTAATTTCTTTCACACAATAATAATTAAATAAATAGAGTAAATAACTCTTTTGAGGCTCCCAAGCAGGTCTGAAAAAAGCTGATAAGCAGCCAGCTGAAGCAGGTCAGACGAGGAATCCATTACTAAAGCAGGGGACAGATCATAGTATAGATATGACAAGATTGAGTGACACTCATCCACGGCCAAGCCCTCCTCCTTTTCCACTTCTTCCTGCTGAAAGGATTTCTGCGGATCCTACTTTTACTTCATTGACTCCAGCAGGAAGTGCTGGTAAAATTGTAGAATCTGCAAAGCTCTTCACTATCGGAATGCTTCAACAATACACAAATAGTTTCTCTGAAGAAAATCTAATCGGTAAAGGCATGCTTGGGACCGTCTATAGTATGCAGCTTCCGAAAGGAAAGGTTAGCATCTACTAGTTCATCTTGGTTTGGTGAGAATCGTGAGATATTATTTGTCTAGGCTTCGCCTGATTGTCAGTATATCAAAGCATGTAATCTAACATAATTTTATGACTGATTTTCCTCTCATTTGTAGAACTATATCTGATGGGATTTGATATGTCATCGCCCATCATTTGTTTGTGCTATGGATGTTGTAGTGATAGTAATGCATCTTTTGTTTCTGTTTATATGAAAACGTATGCTGCATAGTAATGGTTTAGTATTTTAACTGCCTTGATTGTTATCATTCATGCTATATGTGAAGCAATAGGTGAGCTAACCACATATGAATCATCTACTATGCATCCCTGTTTCAGCTGTTTCTATCTTTCGTCTATCCATATGGCCCTCTCACTGAGAATCTTCTCTTCATCACTAGGTTCTAGCAGTGAAGAAGCTGGATAAGGCTGCATCAGCGCATCTAAGTGACCAAGAGTTCCTTGAACTGGTGTCAAGTATCTCTAAACTTCGGCATGCAAATATTGTTGAACTTGTAGGTTATTGCCTTGAGCATGGAGAGCGCCTTCTTGTCTACAACTACTGTGGCAACGGGACCCTCGATGAAGCACTAAATTTGGATGATGAGATCAACAAAAAGCTCTCGTGGAACACTCGCATGATTCTAGCGCTTCAAGCTGCCAAAGCCCTAGAGTATGTCCACAGAAAAATTTCGTTGTCATTTTGTTATGTATGTCCATCAGAGAAATTTCGTTGTCATTTTATTATGTGGTTCTTCCAATCAGTTGGATTGGTGCTACACAGAATCTGCAACAGTAATTGCAAAAACTCACCCATTTATGTTCTTTTATTTTCTATATTTGCTTCCATCTTAAATTCTTAATTAAATTTCAGTCAATTCTAGAGTACTATTACTAGGAGATTGACTATTTCATGTTACTTTGAAGATATTTGCACGAGACACACCAGCCACCCATCATGCACCGCAACTTCAAGTCCTGCAACCTGCTGCTCAGTGACGATCTCTCTGTAAAAGTTTCGGACTGTGGTTTGTCTTCTGTTATGCCGGCCAATTCCATTGTTCAGGTAATCTCATGTTAAAAAAATTGATACTTTTATTTGCAACTTCTTCAACTCCAGCTGACATTAGTCCTTTCTTAGCTGCAAAATTCTGGATATGGCGCTCCAGAGCTCGACTTTGGAAGTTATTCTTACCAAAGCGATGTATACAGCTTCGGAGTTGTGATGTTGCGGCTTTTAACAGGGCGAAAAGCGTATGACAGGTCATTAAAACATCAAAAGGATGTGTTAAATATGATATTTACAGTGAAAAAATGTGTTAAACTGACACCAAGCATGTACTAACAACTCAGGTCACGTCCCCGGGGAGAGCAATATCTGGTTAGATGGGCATTCACGCAGCTTTATGATATAGACGCGTTATCCAGAATGGTCGACCCCTCCCTGAAGGGCGCTTATCCGTCCAAGTCCTTATCACGGGTTGCAGATATAATCTCGCTATGTATTCAGGTGCTACTTTCCTTCTTATTTTCAGCTGCATCAGTTGACATTATATCATAGATTGGCTTATTCTGATGATGTTATTTTTGTGGGACAGCCTGAGCCCGAGTTTAGGCCACCGATGTCAGAGATCGTGCAAAAACTCGTAAGCATTATACAGAGACATCCCAACCCATGAGGTTAGAGTCAACACAAAATGTTGATAACTGAGGTATTCTACGGTTTTCTCAACGGGTATGTCTGAGCTGCTGCTTGTTGCTCTTCACATCCTTGTAGTCTTGGAAGTATATGCTGCTGCATTTCTTTCTCTTCTTTTTTTCCCTTGAAAAAAAATTGTATTTTAACAAGTGGCATTGATGTTACTGTGGTATGTGGTTTGTTGGGCAAAATCCAGATGTTATATTTCTGTAATTAGTTTTACAGAAGCTAAATAGTTCGATTATTGAGGAGTTGCTTTTTAGTAGTGAAATTAGGACAAATCCAGATGTTATATTTCTGCAATCTCATTATTGCGATAACTCATCGAACCCATGTTTCTCTATCGTTCTCATTCAATAAGGCGTTGGATTTTCTTTTCGTACCAATTTGTTCTTTTAATTCTGCAAACTATCTCACATCAGTCTGAAGCCTCTTGGTTTGTGTTTTAAAAATAAAATCATGACTGGATTAATCTAAAGCGGATAATATATTACTCTAACGTTGGCATAATACTAAATGCTTTTCCACAAAAGAAAATCCTATAAAGTTTCAACAATCAAAATCATAAGAGTAGTAGATAGCATATTTCAACAGCAATCAAAATCAATTCCAGAATTAAATGGACTTTTGTTTATGTTTAGACATGATTAATGAATTTAATTTATGAGAATTAGAAAACTACTACTCCGTCCGTCTATTAAAAGTATGAACTTTTTCTTTTTTAGTATCCATGTAAAGTATGAACATTCTAATTTTGAAAAAAGAAAATATCTGATGAGATGAAACTCATTCTCCACTAACAATACTTTAAAACTTTTTCTATTTATCTCTCTTATTTTACCAATTATGCATTAAAACGCATGTTAAACCAAATATTTATATTTTTCAAGGAAGTAGGGAGTAATATATTTGAATGGAGGAACAATAATGCTAATGAGTTTTAATTAGTAGGGATCTGTAATCCATAGATATTGACTTCATATATTTAATTGTATTATTAATTAATTAATTACATGATGTTTGATCAAATTCAATAAAATGATACTACGATATTTCAAAATTAGAAAAACTAAAAAATAACATGTTTCCTAAATTTTTGATTAAGGCTATCAAATTATGCGGATTGGGTAATTAATAAAATTAAAGGATACAATTTTTAATTAATTATTAAAATATAATATTTTTTAATTAATAAAAATAAGTGATATTAAAGTTTAATATTTTTTAATCAATAAAAATAATTATTTTTTTCTTAATGGATAACCCAAACCCGACCCAACCTGACCCGTTTACCTTCGGGCTCTTATTGAGTCGACCTTATAAGGACCCAAATCCTAAAGTGCTTGTTCGTATCGTTCAGTTATATACAAATTTAATAATAAGTTGCATTATCACATCTTATTCCTCCTCCAATTTGTATACATTTATGATTCTAGATTGTGTATAATGTCATAATGATATAAATTATTACTCCCTCCGTTTTTTTAAAATAACAACTATTTCCATTTTGGGTCGTTCCTTAAAAATAGAAACTTTAGAATCTTTCTATTTTAGGACATGTACCCCACAATCCACTAACTCTACTTTCACTACTTTTTCTCTCCCTCTCTCTTACTTTTTCTCTTCCTCTATCTTACTTTACTCATTTTTCTTTTCTTCTCTCTTACTTTACCAATTTTTCTCACTTACTTTACCAATTGTGCATTAAAACCCCATGCCGTTTCAAATGTTTCTATTTTTTGAATACGGAGGAGTATCATTTTATAAAATTATTTCACAATTCAAAATTAGTTTCAGAAAAATAAAATTGATCGTGCACTACTAATAAAACTTAAATGTAATATTAACAATAAGGGATGTATTCATATCCATTTTCTAATTTTTGTTCAACTTTCTCCTTAAATCTCAGCCCCACAATTTGAAGTTCTAATGGCCAAAAATAGTGCCACTTGTATTTAATTAAATTAATAAAAAAACCGAAAAGGGTGTTGTTGGTATACACAAATCAGTTGGTTATGGTAAGTTCCATGATTATCTCTATCAAATATTACGACAGTTTCTCTACATATTACATGAAACAATATTTCCTCTCTCTAATCTTTCATCTTTTTTTCTGCATTGAAGACATTCTTCGTTGAAGACAAGCGCTTCTGAATCCATCCTCTCTATACTTTTTTTCGTTTTTTATCCCCGTTAAAAATCGCAACTTGTTGGATCACTAGTTTATTGTTTGCGTTTTCTTCAACAATGGAAGAATGTAATTTTATTTGTTACTTTACTCAATATGAATATGATTTGTTCACTTAAATACCTATTTGTTGGAGTAATCGTTCATTGCAGAAACTTACGGTATCTTTTGTTTGGCTGTGTTATACAATTTTGATGAGTAGTTTAACATTGGCAGTGTTTGGTTGTATGTCGCAAGTTCAAACTTATTCCCCTAGGGTTTAGAAATCTTTGGGGCTAGGGTGTTGTATGGAGTAACTAACACAACGTCGCCAAAGACCACGAGTTTCAGTCATTCCTCTAGGGTTTAGATATCATCTCTGTCAGGGAGTAGTTTTAACCGATGAATATAATGTACAAAATTTTCAGTGTAATGTATTTTATGTACTCAGTAATGGACGATATGTGTGTTTTGTAATGTAAATTCTGCTGAGCCGTTTTTCTTGTATGTCGCAAGTTTTACAACAGTGTGTGATTGTATGTCGCAAGTTTTACAACAGTGTGTGATTGTATGTCGCAAGTTTTAATTTAATCCCCTAGAGTTTAGAAATCTATGGGGCTAGGGTGTAGTATGGAGTAAATAACACAAAGTCGCCAAAGTCCACGAGTTTCAGTCATTCCTCTAGGGTTTAGATATCCTTTCGTCTAGGGAATCGTTTTAACTGATATAATGTACAAATATTTCAGTGTAATGTATTTTATGTACTCAATAATGGACGATTTGTGTTCTGTAATGTATATTTTTTCCGAGCCATTGTTGTTGTGATTTTATACAGTGTTGGTTGTACCTGAGTATTCTCCAGAATTGAAGCCCGTCGTCGGTCAAAAGTTCCAATCACTAGATTTCACTTTTGCGTTTTACGATGTGTATGCACGCGCTGTTGGATTTGATACGCGCAAAAAAGGAATAAGGAAGACGGACTGTGTTACTACTTTGTATCATGTTGTATGCAGTAGGGAAGACAGCAAGAAGACAAATGAGGATGACCAAATGAATGCACGTTCTGGTTTTTCTATGAAACGCAGACGGTTATTCAAGCGTTGTGGTTGTAAAGCGAGCATATCGTTCAAGTTCTTCCCTGAAGGAGGTCTTCCAGGTTATATTATTCAGGAGTTCAACGAGATTCATAACCATTATATGGTTGAGGTTCAGCATCAGCAGTGTATGTCACTTAATCGAAAGTTGGATGATGTACATCACAAATTCATTCTTGATTGTTCGAAGGTTTTGATCTTGTTGGTTGCAATGTCGGGGATATCAGGAACGCTTCTCGAGACATCAAAGCATACGCACATGGGCTAGACGTACAAATGGTGTTGGATGATATGGCTAAGAAGAAGGAACTGTCCGAGGCGTTCACATATCACTATGAGGTTAATGCTATTAACCAGTTGGTTGCTCTGTTTTGGTGCGATGGTTTGATGAAGATGAATTATCATATGTTTGGTGATATTGTGGCGTTTGACTCTACCTACAACCCAAACAGGTATACATTATTTACTTATTAAACTGCATTACTTACGGTTACATTACAACACTGGGATATGTACATTACTCTCTGCATTACAACGCATCTCTTATACATTATTTGTAGGTAATGATGCATTTTTCTGTGCTTCTGATACGTAGGTATTGTATGATCTTCACGCCATTCACGGGAAAGGACAATCATGGAAGACCTGTAACATTCGCCGCTGGTTTGGTGTGCAACAAAACAAGGGCTTTTGCTTGGTTATTTAAACATTTCGTTGAATGCATGGGTGTTGCTCCAAAGATGATCGTAACAGATCAAGATTTGGAGATGAGATCAGCTATTGAAGAGGTTCTTGTCGGGACTCGCCACAGATGGTGTATGTGGCATATTATGCATAAGTTGGCCACCAAAGTTCCGAACAGGTTACTGAGGGACGGAGATTTCAAGAAAGAATTCAATGCATGTGTCTGGTCGGACTTGCTTGAACCCCACGAATTCGAAGAAGAGTGGAATGGAGTAGTGGAACGTTATGGCCTGGAAGACATTGACTGGTTCAACCCCTTGTACGACTATAGGCATGTCTGGATACCTGCGTACTTCAGAGATTTTCCACTTGGGTCGATGATTAGGACTACCTCGATATCTGAATCGGAGAACAGCTTCTATAAAAACTTTTTGAAGCCACGCGCTAACATCGCCGAATTCTACTTGAATTTCAACAATGCTCTGGAATTTCAGCGAAACAGTAGAACAAAGTTGGACTACCACGATGCAACTGCCCTGCCCATATTGGCCACTACCTTGCCATTCGAGAAACATGCTTCGACGATGTACACCGATAGTATGTTCAAGAAAATACAAGAGGAAATTGTTGAGGGTAATGACAGATGCTGAGTTTTGGGTTTTTCATCTACAAATATGGTTCACACCTACAAACTTGGGGACAACAATCGCAATTCGTACTTTGTGAGACACGATAAGACTGATGAGTCATACTCGTGCGATTGCAAATTGTTCGGTCGGTAGGGATATCTGTGCAGCCATATCTTTTTTTTGTTCAGGAATAATGAAGTGAAAAAAATTTCGGATAATTATTGCGAAAGTAGATGGATGAAGACTCCATTAGCCAAGGCTGTCCATGGTCAGTTTGATGACACTTTACCTACCAAATCCATCGGTGACGACAGGCAAATCGTTTCAAAGCAAGGGATTTCAATGTTCTATGGTTTTCTTCGACGCTTTGAGACGGACATTGATGTTCGTGCGTTCGTAGGTGGTGTTGAAGAACTTGGTAATTCTCTTCAATCTGGGACTCCTGCAACGTCTGCCTCTGAAAAGAGGAGAATGATTGAAGAGTTTTATGGAATGGTACGACCTGAAGTAGTTGAGGTCCATCTTCCGGATGTTGTCAAAACAAAGGGCCACGCTAGCAGCTCCGCTAGTCGTCTGATTCCGAAGAGAGAAAAGGCTATAAAGGAGGCTACTAGGTCCCTTCGACGGTGTAAGGCTTGAGATGAGATGGGTCATCATGACTCTAGAACCTGTCCAATGCTTAAAGAGATGGCGAACGAGAAAGAGCTGCGCAATGGAAAGAGGAAATGTTGAATTATTTAGCAAAATACGTTATTTGTTTTGATTTTCGCATTGTTTTTTTTATTCAATACTTTCCATAAGATTGGGTTTCAGATTGGTTTCCAATAACACATGTATGATTGATTTTGACATATGTTCCATTATTACTCATTTATAGTACATTATTATCTACTTAAGTTACATTATTAATTTTTTTAACATTATTCTTCTATTACAGTCACTTTAATCAACATTCAAGTAGTTTAAACTACATTTTTATATCCATTCTATACATTATTATTCCCTTATCCTATATTACAAATATTTTGGTCTAGTATATGGTGTACATCTGGTACATTATTACTCATTTACAATACATTATTATCCATTTAAGTAACATTATTTATTTTTAAGCATCATTCATCTATTATTACGCATTACACTCATTTTAATCAACAATCAATTAATTTAAACTTCATTATTACATCCTTCATGTACATTAGTAGTCTCTTATCCTACATTATGAAGATTTTGGTAGATTATTTACGTCATATAATACCCAGTATATGTTGAGAGATATTGATCTCCTAAATTAATAAAAAAATGTGATTCCAAATCAAACAAGTTTACCAAAATTGCTTTGGTTCAAAAACAAAGTAATACCAAGTCAATCATGTTTGTTTCCAACATAAGTTATCACAAAATAGATTAAAAGTGTCTAAAAACAAAGTATCCATTCGGAATCCAGAACATCAATCCAGCCCATATTGATCGACCCACTTATCAAAGTTGAACTTTGTCGGCTTTCCCTTCCAATGCCAAGTGGCGACAGCTTGGTTGATGGCACCTCGGGTGTTGTGTGCACATATAAGTAGTGTCTTTGCAAACTTGATTCGCAACATGTCCAAGCTCTTTCCCCCCTTTGCATTGAACCCGCACTCCCATTCTTTCTCTCTTTCGCCAAAGTAGGTCTCCATATGGCGCATCACATACACCCCTGTCTCCATTGAGACTATGTTGTTCCTCCACGACATTGTTACCATGTGGGTAGTGTATTTTCTTATTTGAGTCTCCATTTTTGGAACCTTGCACTTGGTAAGTGAATCGGCCAAGAATTTTTTCTGCAAAAACAAATAATGTGCGTTTAACTCCGAATAATGTAAGTTACCAGCAATATAATGCAACGTAGCATAATATTGACATCAATAAAGAAGGTGAATTATATACCAACATTGATGGTGGTTTTTTCCGGATTTGGCATTGAATGAGGAGTGGGATTCAGCCAGGCTATTGTCAATGATATTCATTTTACCATCAGGCAGGTCGAAACATACTACGTATTGGAGACTGCTACCCCAAATTGGGAAGAAAAAACTGCACAAACAAAAGTAAATTATATTCTACATTATATTGCACATCATTAACAACATCATATACATTATTCCTACATCACTCACCAAGTCATAGTTCTCCCACTGAAAGTCACCTGTACCGAGCGCTTCATAATAAAGAAAAGTCTAGAATGCCTCGAACAACCTTTTTCTTCCCACTCAGGTGGTGCGTCCACCACCGTGTGTGTCTACAATTGTTTTGTGCTACTTAGTTAATCATCTTTAATTATCAAAGTAATTGTTTTACAACATAATAAAATTTTGTACTCACGCATGGACGTGTTGAGAAGAAAATCCTGGAAACCGTCTCCGGAGCCTTGAGCTTTTCCATATTATTAAGGTACGAGCTCCAAGCAGCAATGATACCAGGCGACACTGGCTTGAACGGAGCCAAAGACTTGAACTCACTCTGCACAGTTCTGTTAAAGTTGTCTTCGTGGACAACAGAATCCCTGACCAACATTAAACCGTTCAACAAATTAACCGATGTTCACGCAAAAGCAAAACCATAACTTCAAACTTACTGATTTCGTTCAGCTGTGTCAAGTACCCAGTAGTACAGTTCTTTGTCCACATTGTTCGGCTTTGCTATAATTCAAACCACCCTCTCGTTGAATGGAGAACACACTGCGAGACTTGCCTTCTTCAAATGACTAGTTGCTTGACTCTTACCCTCCTGGACGAATGCACACAATGTTTACAACAAATAACATATAATGTAGCAATACATGCATATGATTAACATATGAACTAATATACTGTAATATTTAAATAAGTTAGGTTATACCACATCTCCAGCCTCATCAATTTGGATCTGTTTGCCTTTCCCCTTTCCTGCAGCACCCCTCTTTTCCATGATCAACTCTTTTCCCTTTCCACCCTCTGCAGCTCCATCCTTTATTGGTTTTGTAGTTTTTTCAGCACCAATCTCAACACATTTCCCCTTTCGAGCAGCAGGTTCCTTATTGAAAAATACAAAACAAATTAATCCAGGGAACCCAATATGTAATGTACCAATACATTCATATAATGTACCAAATCATGCATTCAATGTACCAAAGAAGCATATATACTGTAGCAATACATGCATATGATTAACGTACTATAATGTGTGCAACTGTAGTGGCAATTATGTACCAATACATGAATATAATGAATGTATAATAGTGCTTATATCATACAATTTCAACTCTAACACAATCACAATATATCTATCAGGCCATTAAGATGTAAATACCTTGCCACTCTCTACAGCTGCACTCCTTTTTGTCTCTTTTCCCTTCCCACCCTCTGCAACTACATCCTTTATTGGTTTGCTAGTTTTTTCAGCACAAATCTCAACACCTTTCCCCTTTCGAGCAGCAGGTTCCTTATTGAAAAATACAAAACAAATTCATGCAGGGAACCAACGATGTAATGTACCAATACATTCATATAATGTACTAAATCATGCATATAATATGACAAAGAAGCATATAATGTAGCAATACATGCATATGATTCTCGTACTGTAATATATGCAACTGTAGTTTCAATAATGTATCAATACATGTATATAATGCAGGTATAACAGTTCTTATATCATTCAATTTCAACCCTAAGACAATAACAATATATCCAACAGGCCCTTGCGATGTAAATACCTTGCCACTCTCTACAGCTGCACTGTTTTTAGTCGCCATACTCTTTTCATGACCACTGTCACCTGCTTTGCCCTTTTTCTGCTTATTCACCTGAAATTCAAAACAAAAACCCTTAGCATAATGACCGTTCTAATGTACATTTGAACAAAAAATGCTTAAACATAACAAACCTTGGCTTGCTCTTTCTGGACTTTACTCTTACCCTCCTCCACCAGCTCCATCGTGTGACTGATCAACTATTTTTTTAAGTCCCCTCTACACAAAAGCATCAATCGGTTGACAATGTTTTTAAATCAGGTTAATAATGTACAAAAGTACGATCACAAAAAAGAACTCAATACCCTAGTCTTGGTCAGCTCTTCCACACCAGCTGCAATATCTGATGATGGCTGATAAGTCGTATTCTAGGCATTTGTTATGGGTCAATATGATGTGCAAAATTGATTATATCTGCAGTTGCTCAAAGTGTGCAGGTTAAGTGTTCTAGCCAGTAGGGAAGTTTCAGAATGTTCAGGTGAAAAAGGGCGCCAGCATGATCTCATACTGATCAATATTCGTGCTGAAACGGCTTGAGATGGAGAAGACGGATAGCTGGGACGGATTACCCACAATTAAGGGAAAAGAAGTCAACTTGCAATGAGGATTTACCCTAAAAATCAAGGGTAAGCCTCCCTATAAAAGGAAGCCAAGAAGGAGAGAGAAAAAAAAATCCACATTCACTCATTCACCACCATCTTTAGGTAGAGAGTTCTCTCGGTAATACCAGTCTTTCAGCCGTGTCCCGCTTCTTGCCTCGCCGCAGCCATGATCACCTGACGCCCAGATGTTCCCAGAGTTCCAGTCATCGTCCGTTCCAGCCAGCAAGACCGTAGCTTAGAGATTCCATCGCCCGGAGTGGCAAAAACACTTTTATTTGCCTTCGCAGTTTAATTTTCCTTGCTTTCCTTACGTTAGATCTTTGTTGCTTTTGGATATTTTCTGCTTTTGAAGTACTTGTTGAAGATCCGAACGTGTTTATGCTATGAAGTTGATTTCCGTTTCGTTTATTGTGTTGTTTTCTTTTCCTTCCTTGCCTAGTTAGCTTAGATCTAAAGTTTCTTGGTGTTTTAAGTACTGAATCTCTCATTTCTGTTTTACGTAGCAAGTTTCTCTAGGATAGTATAAGCTGGTACTGTTTGATCGGAAAGTAGATCGTTGCATGCAAAGCTTAGTTTTAATTTCTGAATCGTTCTTTCATGTTGACCAGTATGCAGAAGTCCAGTTCCAGTGTTTGATTTCAGATTTGATTTCGTAGTTTTAGATCTGTGTTCGCGAGTTGATAATCTGTGTTTTCCGTGTTGAATTTGGAATTGTTATCTGAATTTTGGATGTGTTTGTTGAAGAAGATGGTGTCTATTTCAATTGGAGGGGACCACTTACTTTTTAGATGCATTTTGCTTTTGTCCTTCACTTTTAGTTAAGCCATGTCAGCCTAGTCACCAAACTTCCACTACCCTCTGAATATTCCGTTTAGCCCAAAATAGAAACCCGTACCTTCTAAATATTTTCTGTTACAAAAATGTCTCCCCATTTCACGTACACAGTTACATTCCAGATGTCTTTCATACTGTCTGACCAGTAAAACACCACCTTTAAGTTCTTGCCTAGGTAGAGACTCAACCCAAGCGTGGTAGCTAACCAACCTTTCCAAATATCACCGCTGTAGTTTAAACGCACCATCTCTGTGGGATTCGACCCTTATCACCACTATACTGATTAGTAGGAGTGGGTTGAGGAATCTTTGAAACCAGGATCTAGGCTTAGTTAGGATCTCTATCCTGACCAGTAGGATATATCCTTGCTTGAACGACACCTACGCACCTCTGGTCCTTTCAATGGCCCACTTGCACCTACTGAACTATGCTTTTTAGATGCGTCTCCAAGTTCGGCTCCACCATCATTGTTGGATATGCTATTGGGGATATCATCAGCTCTTGCCTTGTGCATTGGAATGTCTCATGGCTGATCATCATTTCCCGGGTGATCATCCACAAGCTGACCAACAACTGGAGCATCATGTACTGTCTCATAATTACTGTTTTCCCGTCCACCACCACTACCCTCTGCCCCCTGTGTTTGCTGTGTAGCAAAGGGGTCACGACACTCGAAACCATCTAACACAAACGATGGCCTAGCGAAGTTGCTGTATATCATCTTCTTCTTGTCGTACGCCGCCATCATCTTCTCCATTTCTTCAATCTATTCAGGATTGTACTCTTCTTCATCCTCCCTTGCCTGCGTCAGTGTTGTCACAATTTTATCATCTTCTACCACATTCTCATCTTCCACTCCCAACTCTAAAGCACTCATCGTCAAGTAACTCAACAGGTATTCTTTTAAAATCATCAACCCACGTCGAAATTGCCTGCGCCATGTGCGCGCTCGAAGCGATAAACTAATCTCTGATGCGCTTAGCTTTGTACATGTTGGGTGCTCCTTCATATCTCTTGTTCAACCCTTCCAACCTCCCCCCTTCCTCCTCTTGAAGATATTTCTCCTTGTCAATCTGGCCCTCTAACCTCCCCAATCCGAACTGATCACCCTCTGCCTCCTCCCTTTGCCTAAGTGCCTCAGAAATCCAACCCTTTATTGTGGGCCAGGTACGTGTTACTCGCCGTCGGCAGTGAACAACACGGTCCACATATGCGCACTGACAACAACCACAAAACTGTGTCATATTAATTTACAGCAAAACAGATACCCATGTCTAACTTAAATCATGTATTTTTAACAAGGGAGTACCAACGATGTAACAGATCAATAATGTAACCATATAGCCATATAATGTAACACGTCAATAATATAACTTCATTATGTATATAATGCAGGTGTTATATCTATTTAATGTAACAATTCATCTACGGTAATGATTATTGCAAGAAGTCATTAATGTCTGAAACTTAACAAATAATGCAAGAAAATATATCAACAATGAACAAAAAGATATTAACATTTTACATGCACATCAGTAATGCAGCAACAAGTCCATATAATGCATAGTTGATGGTTGAAACGAAATTGGCAGTATAGATAATGAAGCAATTACTGACTAATAATGTACCAAATTATATATATAATGCATTGATAACAGCTACACAATATTGCATATTGTACCATGTTAGTAATGTATGCAAATTGGCATATAATGCATTTACTATTTCACTCACCAATAAGAAGTGGATCGGCCTGGTGAAAGACGCACTTAGGCCTTGGGTTCAACTGGGATACGTGACTTCAAGAACCGATAACAAGTATCCACACCAATTCATGTTCTGAATCTCATCCACATCGTCGATGAAATGTAGAATCTTTGGCTTGCCATTGCCGTTGGACGGAGTCTCTATGGCGACATTCTCCAGCATAAACATGAATAGTTTCTTGAAATCTGGTCCCCCATCAACATCCTCCATCATCATCTGCCCAACATCTCCAGGGGCCATATTGAACCGTCCTTTATTACATCTTTGTGCAGCGTAGTCATTATACACAAAGTTGGATTGTTTTTCGGTGGGGTGCTGAATGCGTGTCGGACCTCTTGGAAAGCCTAACGTAAGATGTACGTCCTCCTCGTCCAGGGTTAGGTCCTCACCCCCAGACAATGGAATCTTGCAACGAGCTAGATTAAAATTGGTGAGAACCCAATACGCTAGGTACCCGGGTATCTCCTTTATATTGAAACTGAGTATAGCTCCGAAACCCAGTTCATGGATGGCTTTAATATTCCTAGGAGTTAGCCTTTTTAAACAATCCAGAAAGTCCGTTGGGATCCGTCGACAGTAGAGATGGTCGACTTTCTTCCCTCTTGATTTCATCTGCTCTACCTCTTCGTTTGCTTTACTTGTCTCTGCCTTTTGGTCGGCCAATCTCTGCCGGAACTTCTGTGCTAAAGCTATAGGTATAACATCGTCTACAGCTTCCTCAAAGTCCATCCTAGGCTGCTTCGCTGCTTTCCAACAAGCAAGGAATTAAATTCGACGGTTTTCAATAATGTATCACATGATTATAATGTAATGCAAAATATTTGATACATATTGTACACAAGCACGCAAATAATGCTGAGAAGTATTAAAAATAATGTGAACACCTGTCTACAATAATGTACAACTACTGTATGAATACACATACCAAATTCACCTTTTGCTGCTTCGGTGATGTGCAAAACAAGACATCAGTACAGAATTTAAATCGGCGGAATCAATAATGTGTCACATTAATCTAATGTAATGCATACAATTGAATAAATAATGTACAACAGGAAGCAAACAATGCATAGTTGAATACAGCATCCACTC
>NW_024598891.1:0-25081 GCF_004379255.2 Salvia splendens | reverse complement strand
GCAGAGGCATTATTAAAGGGCAAAACATGCCGTACAAGTAGCAATTATATTATAGCACGACAATATTCCAACCGCTTAACTCACAAAACAAGCGTCACAGAGACTTGAGCTAAAATTGCATCTAAGATAATATATTCAATTCCCATTCATAGGCAGTGAATAAATCAAATCATATAGATGTGCATGTGTGTGTGTGAGCACGGCCAGCATATTCGCCTCGAATAAAAATCTTTAGACAAAACAGCAAACAATCTAAACTCAACTTGTACAACACAACTGAACAAAAGCTTATGCACAGACCAGATTATGAACCACCAGAGAAAAATTGAGATGAAACATCAATACAATACAATACAAGTCCCGAAAATCAAAACATAAAATACACTGCCAAAGAAGGAAATCGCAACACCGATGAAAATACGCAATCAATCAATAATGAATCACCTGGCCACATTGGGCTCATCTCCGAGAACCACCCGGGGATAACGGACGACATGCACTCGGGAAGCTCCGTAACGGCACCGTTATTCGCTTCCATCTCAACCGAAACGCCGCCGTTTTCCTCCTCCTCAGCGCGAGGTCTCTTCACCGGCAATTCACCTGCAGATTGAGCCGCCGCCTCAGCCATACGCTCAGCACGAGTGGTTATATAGTAATAGTAGAACTATATGCTCACGCAGTAGAGTGTGCTAGTGCGTGAGAATTGATTGGAGAGAATTGTTCAAGGCAAAGACAACGGGAGTGACCTAATATAATTTGCCTTCCTCTGTTTTATTTATTTTTTAATTCTTATTTATATTTATAAAAGCAAAAATATCTCCCCACCCCCGTGATAAAGGTTGCCAATGTTATGTTTTCTTATTTAATTTTTTAAATTCACCATGTTGGGTTATCTTAATTCTGAGTATTACTATTATTTTATTATACTTAAAACATGACAGTGAGTATTGTCCTATTTTGGACTCAAATCTCTGATCAAATCTTTCCATTCAAGTTTTTTTTATACTCTTAATTAATTAATTTACATTATTATCCTGTGACAAACAAAATTAAAATAAATGAGTCATTCAATATATAGCATCCTAAATTCAACTTGTAAGTTGGGACATTAAAAAAAATTATTACTAAGAGGCTTTGAGTTCATGCGACATAAAAATGCAACAATTACTATAAAAAGGATGTTTTAAAAAAATAAAAAAAAATTAACAATCTTTTCTAGTTACATGTCGCACCATAAATTAATTATTCATATGACTTATTCTTTTTTTTAATCAGTGGAGCGTGTGTGTGGAAAGTAAGATCTGCAAACATTGTGCATAAATACAAAGAAATTTCCATAGAGGAGTAATTCGTTGTTTGTACTACTAACTTATCTTCATATTTGTTATAATTAAAAAATAAAAATGAATTCGGGAGGAGAAATATAATGATTGTCTTATTATTATTGTCAGACACAAAATTCGAATATTTCATTGAATATAGAATTGATTAGCATTTCCAAATAAAAATGAATTCGGGAGGAGAAATATAATGATTGTCTTATTATTATTGTCAGACACAAAATTCGAATATTTCATTGAATATAGAATTGATTAGCATTTCCTGGAATCGAGAGAGAGAGAAAGATATCCCAAATCCCATGATTGCGGCTTTTCATTAGGGTTTACGCAGAGGGCCAATATAGTAATTTCGAAGTGTGGGGTCCATCGCCAAATTATATCTTTTTTTAATTTTTTTTTTAATTTTTTTTATTTTTTATATATCTTTGTTTTTTGCCTGTTTATCGCTTTTTTGGTATCCGCATAATCTCCGCAGGAATTAGCATAGTAAATTTTTGTTTAATAATTTTGGATTTTTCTGGTTTTGTCACTGAAATTAAACTTTATGTATCTTAATTAAAGCTAATGTGTTTGTCGAAAATGTCATGCGACACTGATCATATAACAACACAATTTTCAACGAATTTGGATATTTTGCATACGAGTCTTTTATACTCTATTTATTGTTGAATGAACTAGTACATAAATACCCTCTCAATTATGCATTTTGCACGTAAATAATACTTAAACTTTAAAAATATCGTAGGTAGTCCCTAGAATACGGTGTAATCACTTTTTTTATACTTTTTTACTATTCATCACAATTTTGCACCAAAAATGCCCCCAAAGTATGAAGGACATTTATGGACTTTTATATCTAGGTACTAGATTTGATATTTTATTTATCTCTCTCTATTAGTATTAAATATCCCTCTATCCACGAAAAATATGACACATTGTGAATGACACGGGTTTTAATATGGAATTGGTAAGGTAAGAGAGAAGTAGTGTTAGTGGAATATAGGGTCCATATTATTAGTAAAAGAGAAGTTGTTGAAAACTTTCCTTTTTTAAATATGATCTATTTTTCGCGAACAACCAAAAATTGGCAAATGTGCTCTATTTTTTGTGGACGGAGGGAGTATGATATTTTCTTATAGTTTGAGTAACTAAAATGATACCACATCCGTCTCACAAGAATATGCACTCTTTCATTTTCAGTTTTCCCACAAGAATATGGACTTTCTAATTTTGAAAAGTCTTTTCTATTTAATTCTGTAATCTATAAACATGAACACTGATTTTTCTAATTTTATTCAAATTAAGTTGTCTAGTTCCTTGAAAATGCAAATATGATACTCCCTCCGTCCACGAAAAATATGACACGTTGTGAATGACATGAGTTTTAATGTGGAATTGGTAAAGTAAAAGATAACGGGAAAAAGTAAGAGAGAAGTAGTATTAGTGAAATGTAGGGTCCATATTATTAGTAAGAGAGAAGTTGTTGAAAACTTTCCTTTTTTAAATGTGCTATATTTTTCGTGGACAACCAAAAATGACAAATATGCTCTACTTTTCGTGGACGGAGGGAGTATATTATATTCCACCTGTTTTCTAAAAATAAGAACTTTGGAAACGACACTAATTTTAATGCAAAATTAGTAAACTAAGAAAGAAAAAAAGAAAAAAAAATGAGTAAAGTAAAAGAGAGGAAGAGAAAAGGTAGTAGAATTAAAAAAAAAAAAGAGTAAAGTAAAAGAGAGGAAGAGAAAAGGTAGTAGAATTAGTTTATTAGATTGTGAGATCCATTTTTTAAAGTGGAGAGTTTATATTTTTATGAAACAATAGAATATACGAGTATAAAATAAGAAGATAATACAAACAAGAAGAGTACAACTTAACACATTCTCTCACACTGAACTCTCTTCTATCAAGATGGAAAAAGCGCACAAAGATAGTAGTGTGTGTGAATGAATAACTCTAATTAAGTTGTTAAATGAGCTTCTCCCTCCGTTCGTAAAAAAAATTGTGCACTTACCATTTTCGTCCGTCCCACAAAATATGTGCATTCTATTTTTGGAAAGTAAATATCAATTTAATAACGTAGGTCCAACTATCCACTAACCCTATTTTAACTACCATTCTCATCCTCTCTGCTACTTTACCATACCATTCTCCTCCTCTCTCTTACTTTAATAGTTTTTTTCTTAATTCTCGTGTCATTTCATCCGTCCATATTTTTATGAGACGGAGGGATGGAGTATTATATAGTACTACTCCACAGCATGTGGTCCACGCGTGCAAAGCCTCACCCGAGCTCAAGCCGCTCCCAACCGTATTAACCGTCCCTGCCTTTTGCAACTTAGCTAGACCCTTCACTCTCACTTCTTGTCAATTGCATCCATTCCCAACAAAATTGAGATTTAAAAAAAATAAAAATAAGCACATACATAAATATAAGACTTATATTGGTTGTGACTTATATTGGTTGTGAGGTTTGCATGCTGCGCAAGCGAAATTATGTACTATTTTTGTTTGTCATTAATAAATATTGCATGCAAAAATCACTCCTCTTGTCTTATAAGAATAAACATTTTTTATTGAATATGAATTTCATGCACAACACAATTAGTAAAGTAAGAGAGTTAAAAAAAAGTAATTAAAATATTTTAGGGGGTCTCGTAAAAAAAAATTTCCGAAATTTTAAAATTGCATATTCTTGAGGGACGACCTAAAAATGAAAGAGTGTTATACTTTGTAATTGGCATCGAGACGGCTAATTTTGAAATTTGATGTGGCATCAATTTTAATTACTATTATGAAATTATAACTATCAAAAACCAATAATGGAATGTAATGATTGTTTTAGTGGAGATTTACTGAAAGCTCAAACAAGCGTGTGCATGTGACTGTTTTAAAGTACTTTTACAAATTACATCTTTCATCTTTGAATGACCTTTGGCTTTGAGGAGTCTATGGAGCCATTATTATTTATATGTGTTTTTTTTTTGGCTAAAAATGTTAATCTTTACTAGATTAAAGTGTTGGAGAATGGAGAACAACATAAAATAATAAAAAGCAAGGTTCTCTTTTGAAATCTTTATACTATTTGATCTTAAACTTTATCAGTTTCCACATCAGGTCAACAGAGTATAGATGGCTACATGATTTTAAATTGTTGACGCACTTTATATTTTCATTGGCTAAAGCATGTCTTTATAATTAAGATGTCGTCTTCTCTTTTCCGCTTATATCTTTTAGAATAAATTAATCTTATTTGATAACGCAATTTAGGTTCTAAATCACAACTGTCTGTTGCAAGATCAAAAAAATATCTTTTGAATGACCTTCCAACTTTTCTAAGAGATTTTTATTACTCCATTAAAATATGTGTGATATAATTGTAAACAAAGTTCACTTTAGCAAAGTTGTGAAAATTTCAACCTATTAATTCATTGTGTTTGCGGCGATTGTTACACATTAATTATATATTTCAACTGGCGAAACTTTATGCCACTATACTATTATTAATTATTAATTGTATTCGTTAATAGTAATATTTTTAAATATCCAAAATATCAGAAAGAAATTTATAGCGTCTTTAATTTAGCTCAAAAATTATTAATTATTACTATATGCATAAGATTCGGGCTTCTAGGTGTTTGGGCTAAAACATTTGGGCTCCTTTTTTGAATAAACTGAGCCTTGCATTGATTTGGGCCGAGAATTTCAGATGGGATGTACATTGGTTGTGGGTTTGGTATTAAATTTAGTATGGACTCCATAATTAAATGGTTTGGATTATAATAATTGAGACACAACATAATTAATCTGCTGATTAATCATAAGTAATCGAATTCTTAAACTTAATCGAACTTTAATTCACATCAATACATAATTATTTTCAAATCGTTAAACCGTTAGCGGAAACATATGGGTAAGATTCAGAAGTGGGATGCATATGTGATATGTCTGATATGATGATAGATGCATAACATTTCGATTTAGAGTTTATTTTAGTTGAAAAACTTGTATCCATTTATCTTCACAAGGTCGAAAGTCAGAGGAGCTTATCATCTGGGCTTTTACCGTGCATTTAACTGAATTAAAATGAGTTTAATTATGTCTTCTATGATTTAAATGATTGGAATATTTTTAAGAATATTTGTTTTTTGTTAATATTCCGTTTGGACAAATACTACTACACTAGTATGATCTTTCATGCTCCACATGAGATGATATTCATAAGTTCACTACTCCCAACGAGCACGGTTGTGAATGCTCTTAGCACCATCTCGTTATAATCATAAATATACCACATCTTACGTTTGAGTAGCCAACGAGCACGGTTGTGGGCCCGGCCCCACTTTTTTCTGTTTGTTGTTAGGCAAGAGCACAACACCCACAACCGTGCTCTTCCGCAAGGACGAACACAAGGGCTCCACCATTCCATTATTCAATTTAAATAAAAGCTTTCCACAAAATAAAAATTCATTAAAAATAACCGAAATAATATTACAAATTACAAACAATAAATAAAAATTACATAATTAAAATCCTAGAAATTAAAAATTACATAATTTAAATCCTAAAAATTAAAAATTACATAATTAAATTCATAAAATTAAAAAAACCCACTACTCGTGACCGAATTTCGCCCAAATGGATGATGAATGTGTGTATTTATAGATGATTTTGGGATTAATTTTTTTTTTAAATGAAAAAAAATTCAAAAATGGTAATAAAATCTGTATATTTTTTGAATCCGAAAATATTTTTTTTAAAATTTTGGTATTATTTTCGATTTTTTTAAAAAAAAGAAGAAAAAAAATGCCAAGGGCCAATAGAAACGCGTCACGTCGCCCTGCTCGCTGGCACGAACGTGCTCTTAGCTAAGAGCACGTTCGTGCCAGCGGCAAGAGCGCAACGGCGGACAAGTGTGTCCTTGCCAGCGGCAAGGACGGACGGACGATGTGTTGCCACCGTTGTGGCTGCTCTAAAAAAAGTGATGTTCCATCCTTCCGTCATTCAAATTGTGTCACACGTTGACAAGGCGCATATTTGAAGAAATGTAATGGAAAGTGAGTTAAAAAAGTTAGTGAATAATGAGTCCTATTTTTATAGTATATTAGTTTTATAATAAAATGTGAGTTAGAATGAGTTAATGAAATACATGATCCACTATAAAAAAAATAAAAATGTGAAATGTGACAAATTTTATGAGACGTACGGAAATGAAAAAATGTGAAAAAATTTAAGGGACGGATGGTGTATACTCGAGTTTTAAATAATGATATGGTTCTATATAAAATGGTAATTATATTATTGCAATAAAAAATAATTAATCAAGTTTAATAATATATTATTTGAAATATACATCTAATACGAAGGGTCAAATTAATAACTACACAAATAATGTCCTAAATACTTACTACTCAATTATTTCTCCAAAAAAAAAGTATGAGACGTCCAAAAAAGAAATAAGAATGAGGGTCAAATAGAAATAAGTATATAATTTTGGGCAAATATACAATAAACCAATTTCCAATTACTTCCACAGTTCCATTCCAACATAGTTGCTGAACAATACGCTTCCTCTGGAGCCCTAGGATTCTAATTTGAACTTGTTCTTCGTTATCTTTTTGCAGGAATTCAGCTATTCCGCTCTTCTTTTTTTTCGAGCAGTAATCCGTTCGCATCAAGCAATTTAGGGCATCAGCGAAATATGGTAATTCGATTGGGTTTTTCTATCGCTTTAGTTTTTGCTAGATACTCATGAATTGGTGTTGCGTACAGCTTCTGAATATAGCTTTTGTTTGTATTGTATACGTGCCTGGATATTAGTTGAGTCGTGGTTAAATTAAAATGATGTGAACGTTGTTTTAATTGATAGGCTTTGCAGATTTCATGAGATGGCTGCGTTCAATGTGTTTAAAATTTAAATCATGTTTATCGATAATTCATACAATTGTTGTTTATACGAACTCTGGGTCGGTGTTGGACTCTGGAGAATAGATGGGTACTGGAATGGAATTGATAATCTTCCTTGTTAGTGCTGTTAAATCAACTGGCTTATCTAATCGTATAGTTAAAGAATCAATTCCAACTTTCCCTAATCCCATGCTTTCCTGCATAATGCTGTGGGCCTCTGGCTACAGTGAAGTGTGCTGTCTTTGTGATTGTGTATCTGTCATGCTCGATCTCCTTTTCTCCTACCTGTGTTTATTGAGATCAACTAGAGCCAACCATTTTCTCTCCGATTATTGAGAGACATCTTCTAATGTTTTTCCTGTGAGTCTTCATGCATTTTAATTCTAATTTATTTTGATACTTATGTTACTTGATGGTTTTGTCCTTAAGCCATATAGTCCGTGGTATTGGCCAATTGAACTGTTGCACGCCTTGTCTAGAGTAGATTTATGTATTCAGTGAAGACCATCTCTTGAAGTTTAAATTTAACTGGAAATTATTTTGTTTCAGGCAACTCTGAATGACTCTTTTCTGGCTGATCTTGATGAATTGTCTGATAATGAAGATGATCTTCTGGTAAGTATATGTGGGTTTTATTAGCATGTGAATACGATATTGCATGTAATGACTGGGGTCCTCCGTTCATGAAGTTCATCTCCACTTAGCACATCACATTTCCACTTTTTGCTATTTTCTTTCTTGGCTGTGGACCTAGTTTGTTTGTAATTTTGATTCAGGAAGCAGATAACGACGATGCTGAGCACATGGAAGAAGATATAGATGGTGATTTAGCTGATATAGAAGCACTTAACTATGATGATCTTGACAGTGTGTCGAAACTACAAAAAACTCAGCGATTTACTGACATCATGCAGGTTGGTTTAGTTTAGACTACTAGTTACATATCCTATATCCACTATGTTATGCTGTGCGTCTTTTGATTAATTAGTCTATCTGATGCTGCTTGCTTTTTCTTTAGGGTGGTTTTGTTGTTGCATTACCCTTGTCTTATTCTGCAACTGATTTCCTTGTATTGGTCTGTATTTAGAGTGAATGATATGCCCCCTCTTTCTCATTATTAAAGTAATAGTTGGTAACATCTGACTTTTATTGCAGAAAGTGGAAGATGCATTGGAAAATGGGTCTGAGAACTCCACTCATGGAATTGTTTTGGAAGATGATCCAGAGTATCAGTTGATAGTTGATTGTAATGCCTTGTCTGTCGATATTGAAAATGAGATTGTGATAATTCACAATTTCATCCGTGACAAGTATCGCTTGAAATTTCCAGAACTTGAATCTCTTGTGCACCACCCAATTGATTATGCCCGGGTTGTTAAAAAGATTGCTAATGAAATGGATCTGACACTTGTTGATCTTGAAGGATTTTTACCATCTGCTATTATTATGGTGGTTTCTGTCACAGCATCAACCACTAGTGGAAAGCCTCTTCCGGATGATGTCTTGCAAAAGACAATTGATGCGTGTGATCGCGCACTTGCTCTAGATTCTGCAAAGAAAAAGGTTCTTGATTTTGTGGAGAGTCGAATGGGGTATATTGCTCCAAATCTATCAGCCATAGTTGGAAGTGCTGTTGCCGCAAAAATAATTGGTACAGCTGGTGGTCTTTCGGCATTAGCAAAAATGCCTGCATGCAACGTTCAGCTTCTTGGTGCCAAAAAGAAGAATTTAGCTGGGTTTTCAACAGCAACATCCCAATTTCGTGTTGGCTATTTGGAGCAAACTGAGATTTTCCAGAGTACTCCTCCTTCCTTAAGAATGCGTGCTTGTCGACTTTTGGCTTCAAAATCCACTCTTGCTGCACGTGTAGACTCTACTAGGGAGACCAGCTGGAAAAACTGGGAGAACTTTGCGCGCAGAGATTCACAAAAAGATAGAGAAGTGGCAAGAGCCGCCTCCTGCTAAGCAGCCTAAACCACTTCCGGTTCCTGATTCTGAGCCCAGAAAGAAGAGAGGCGGTCGGCGTTTAAGGAAGATGAAAGAAAGGTGCTTGAATTTCCTTATTGATTATTTCTTCATTAAATTTTATTTTTTCATTTTTAGTTGAAATTAGTATTTTCCTACTTCCAATTCAAAAACCTAACGTTCTTGCAATTTCCATCAGATATGCTATTACAGACATGCGGAAGCTGGCTAACAGGATGCAGTTTGGGATACCAGAGGAGAGTTCACTAGGTACCATTATAACTGTGTTGTCTGTTATGTAAAGTAGGATTGGTACATTTTTATTTTGAAGGTGTTAGGCTGCTAATATATGCTCATCCTAAGACTTCATGATTTTCTTGAAGGTGATGGACTTGGCGAAGGTTATGGAATGCTCGGTCAGGCTGGTAGCGGAAAGCTTCGTGTATCTGTTGGACAGAGCAAACTTGCTGCGAAAGTAGCCAAGAAGTATGATTTCCTTGCATTTCTGTTAAAATATAGCGATTTTTTTATTGATGTCGTATTGGATTCGTTCGAATTCCTAACTTTTAAGCTTAATAGTTGAGTTTATCTAAAGTTCTATTTCATATTTGCTGCTTTCATTGCTGATGAGTGACAATCACTATTCATCGATGCAATTTATTTTTTTCAGGTTTAAGGACAGGAGTTATGGAACCAGTGGCGCAACTTCTGGACTGACATCAAGTCTGGCTTTCACACCCGTGCAGGTTTGATGCTTCCCTGGGATATTGGTTTCAATTATTTAGCATTGAAACACTAGCCTCAAAAAGGGGCACAGCTGAGTTCCACAATTATGGGGAGTTTGATATGGAAGATAGATAAGACAAAACATGATAAGAACACACATTTTAGTTCAAATAACTCCAAGATGATAGAGGAGTTATCTACCCTAGGAAATGGACCCTACCAAGCTTAACTTGTTATTACATTTGCTAATTTGCTTATACTTTGTTTTACTGAGTGAAGATTTGACATGCTTTTCAGGGTATCGAGCTCTCAAATCCTCAGGCGAACCAGTTTGGAGGAACTCAGAGTACTTATTTTTCAGAGACTGGAACTTTTTCGAAGATCAAGAGAACATAAAAGACACTTAGCCTGCTACTCTACCCCAGTGGGCATTATCGTGAGAACATAAAAGACACATGTCGCTTTAACTACACCCGCTATGTTAATTATAGGAGGAAATGTATTTTGTGGAATTGCTAAGTTTGACCACATTTTGTTTCAGTTTCATATTTTGATTTCTGTATACGGATGAAGATCTTGCTTCTAAAATTTGCTTTCAGTTTGAAAAATGAAATAGTAATTATTTGTATATGCTTTTCTACCACAATGCTTCTAGGTACCTCCAGTGCCTTGCAGGGATCAACGACCTCTAGGAAACGGCTCAACGGTCTTATGTTCAATTTTTTAAATGCTTGTTTTAAGAGAACAAATTTGGTCTGGGATAATTGTCATTTAAATCATGATCCATTATCTCTGCGGCTCTGCCTTTTCAAAATAGAAATTTTTGAAATGGTATGAGTTTTAATGCACAATCAGTAAAATAAAATGAGATTAAAAGAAAAAGTGATTGAGGTATGATTAGTGGAGAATGAGTATCATTTCATTAGTGAGAAAAGGTTTTCTATAAATAGAAAGTTTCTAATTTTAAGTGACGAACCAAAATAAAAATAACTTTTATTTTTAAATAACAGATGCAGTACTAACTTTTTGCTGACTTCGATCAAACTTTTTTCAATTGTTATGATGATCAAAATTAATACTAACATGACAAACTGATAGGGACCCCGCGATAGCAGACATGCAGACCAACGAACCATTGCCGAGCCATGCTGCGAATGACGTAGAAGACAAGGGACGTAAGAGCAGAGGAAGGACGCGCGAAACGGCAAGGAAGGAGAGGCCACAAAGAGTGAGGTCCAGACCCGCGAAATTCAGAGATTTCATATCTCTGTGAAGATGGGAGTGAATCTTTTATTTTAGTCATTTAGTTACGTTTTTTCCATATTATAAGATTCTATTGTTTAGAGTTATTTTATGTAATCTTTTCGGGTTTTCTTCTTGATTCTTTCCCGAATCGTAGAGTCGAATCAAGCAGGGTTGCGATCCTATATATTATAGGATCCATTAGAGAGTCAAAATCATCATTGAGAATAAGAAATAAAAACTCTTTTCTCGTGAGAAAAACCTACTTCTTCCGCAGCTTTCATCCCATTCAATACTTTCATTCTCAAAACAGGTGCTCGAGCGTTTAAGATAGGATTCGAAGCCTATCATCTGGTGCTTCATTGAGCTCTCTTCCTCCACCAACCCTCGCCCATCACCATCATGCCGGAGATCGCCGCAGAGACGTCGGGCGAGACCGAATCCCCCACAACCGTGTACTCCAACGCGGAACTGACTCAATTGCTCTTTGATTTGAAGATTCGTTATGCGGGGTACGATAAGAAGTTACATCACAACCAGTTCAACCTCGAGTCGTTCACACGCCGACAAGAAGTAACGAACAAGAAACTCGAGGAGGGTATAGCTCTCTTGCTGGACGCCAACCACCGGCGCAAACCGGTTGTGCCCGACGACCTGGGGCCTGGTCCACCGAGATGGAAACTCCCTCCGTCAATTCTTGCTCCCCCGGAAGGAATGCAGGCAGAGCAACTCCCTAGAGTTAAACCAGAGGCACCCCGGTTCGACGGCACCAACGCCTCGGAATGGATCCGAAAAATTCAGCGGTACTACAATCATTATTACACTCCGTTAGGTGATCGGGTTTATCTGACATCCTATTTGTTTGACCACCCGGCATCTAGTTGGTTAACCTTCTGGGAGGACAACTGCAGCCACAAATCTTGGGATCAGTTTTTGATTGCAGTTAAGAACCGATTCGATCCCGAATTATATGTTGATCATGTGGGATGCCTTGCTGCACTTCATCAGACCACCACCGTCGAGGCTTACCAATCAGAGTTCGAAGAGGTGATGCAGAAAACGGCGAACGTAGGCGAGGAAAACCTTATTTCCTTGTTTATCGCCGGGCTGCAGGAACCTATGAAGCATGAATTATTGACTCGTCGCCCCCCCACGCTCGCAGACACATTTATCTTGGCTCAGAGATCAGCAGCTTGCCACAAGCTCACCATGGCTGCGAAACCGGCTACACGTCCACCATGGACTGGTCGCGACAACCGTCCTCGGCCATCATCCTCTCCTATTTCACAGGCAGCGACAGGTCCGCCTGTGTCGGGTTCACAGCAGCGGCAGCCTACACATGGGCAACCCCGAGAGGGCGTGCCTCTTCTTCGTATATCTAAAGCAGAACGTGATGAACGGACCCGCAGGGGGTTATGTTGGCATTGCCCAGAGAAGTATACGCGTGAGCATGTGTGTACTACGAAATACTATGCCCTCTTTGCGGACGAGGATGTGGATGACATACTGGACGAGGAGGATCTGAATGCCTCACCCGAAGCTGAAACATTGGTGATTTCGGGCGATGTCTCCAGCATACATGTTATTGGACCACGCCTCAAGCCTCGCTCACTTCGCTTGACAGGATTGATCAATGGTTCCGAGGTAGCAGTACTGATTGATGGTGGCAGTACACACAACTTCATCAAGCCAACCATCGCTGAACAGCTAAGTCTCCCTGTGCATTCTGTTAATCCGTTTCGGGTTTTTGTCACGGCGCTTCATTACGTTGTGATTACGTCTGCCTGCACACACCTATTTCTCTGCACGCCACTATCTTCTACATTGATCTCTTCATATTACAGGTTGAGGGACCAGATATCATCCTCGGTGTTCAATGGCTGCAGGATCTTGGGGATGTTACCCAAAATTTTCGTAACAGGACGATGAAGTTCGACTGGGCTGATCAGACAGTATTCCTCAAGGGGGAGGACGGCCAACCACGCCGGATTTCTTATAACAACCTGTTCGCTCTCGTAGATCAAGAACCGGATTGCGAGATTTTTGAGCTCATCACTGCTCATGCTGAGACCGCGACCTCCCCCATCGACGTCGATCGGCCGCGGCCTGACCCTGCTATTTCCACGGTCATCGAGTCCTTTGATTCGGTCTTCTCTGTACCGACGACGCTGCCCCCACCACGCAAATGGGATCATCGGATTCATCTGCCGGAAGTATCCATATTTTCAGAAGGCAGAGATAGAGCGTCAGGTCAAGGAAATGCTCGCTCAGGGTGTTATTCAGACTAGTACCAGCCCCTTCTCTTCACCGGTACTGCTTGTCAGAAAGAAGGATGGGACGTTTCGATTTTGTGTTGATTACAGAGCACTGAACGCTGCCACTACCCCGGATCACTTCCCGATCCCTACTGCTGATGAATTGTTCGACGAATTGAACAAAGCCAGGGTCTTCTCTAAGTTGGATTTGAGATCCGGTTATCATCAGATCCGAATGCAAATAGCGGACATCCACAAAACAACATTCCGGACACATGAAGGGCACTATGAATTTTTGGTGATGCCTTTCGGGTTGACGAATGCCCCGTCGACGTTCCAGGCGGCAATGAACAGTATTTTCCAGCCCTTCCTTCGTCGATTCGTGATTGTTTTTTTTGATGATATTCTTGTGTACAGTGCTTCGTTGACTGATCACGTCTCACATCTCGAACAAGTCCTTCATATTCTCCAAATTAATTGTTTCTATGTCAAGCCCTCGAAGTGCTCGTTCGGGGTAGAAACTATTGATTATTTGGGGCATATTATATCGGCGGGTGAGCTTCGTGCAGACCCCTCTAAGATAGAGGCAATGACGGCATGGCCGACACCGACTACGGTGAAACAATTGCGCGGCTTCCTTGGCTTGACCGGGTATTATCGGAGATTTGTGAAGAATTACTCTATCATCGCAGCACCCCTCACCGATCTACTGAAAAAGGAGTCCTTTATTTGGACGCCTTCGGCTGACACCAGTTTCGCGGAGTTGAAACGAGCAATGACGGAGGCACCAGTACTTCACCTACCGGATTTTGATAGTTCGTTCACCATTGAGACAGACGCGTCGGACTTTGGGATTGGGGCTGTGTTGCTTCAGAATGGTCACCCCCTGGCCTTCTTTAGCAAGAAACTCGGTCCTAAGCGACGAGTGGCGTCCACTTATCATAAGGAGCTTTATGCCATCGTTGAGGCGGTGCAAAAGTGGCGCCAGTATTTGTTGGGACGAGAGTTTATTATTCACAGTGATCAACGCAGTTTGAAGGATTTACTGTCGCAAATAGTTCAGACTCCTGACCAACAATTCTACATCAGAAAACTCATGGGATTCAAGTTCAAGATCGAGTACAAGTCGGGGGCCTCGAACCGAGTTGCTGATGCCCTTTCACGAATTGAGCATGGAGCGTGCGATGAGGCACCGCAGCTTCTGGCTCTTTTCGCTCGCCCGGTTCCGGCTATATTAGAGATAATCCGCGACGACAATCGAGAGTTGCCTGACTTAATCTCACTGCACAGGGAGGTCACGGCTGGGACTGCCCCAGCTCATGTCTCCGTCGCCGACGATCTGTTGTTCTTTAAACATAGACTATATCTCAGCCGAGACTCCTCCGCGATTCCAGATATCCTTGCAGATGCTCACAACTCCAAGATGGCAGGTCATCCGGGCGACAAGAGGACATTCGCCCGTGTATCTGCCTCCTTCTTCTGGCCGGGTATGAAGACAGATATACGCCGGTTCGTCGCGGCATGTTCAGTGTGTCAAGCAACAAAGTATGTGACAGATAGACCTTCTGGGCTTCTTCAACCGCTACCCATTCCGGATTCTGTATGGTCGGCAGCCTCCATGGATTTCATTGTTGGGCTTCCTCCGTCGCATGGGTACACCGCAATTATGGTGGTCGTGGATCGCCTCTCCAAATACGCCCACTTTGGGGCTCTGAAACCAGGCTTCGATGCGAAGAAAGTTGCTACTCTATTTGTTAACACCGTTGTTAAGCTCCATGGCTTTCCGGATAAATTGCTTTCTGACCGGGATGCTATATTTATGAGCGAATTTTGGAGTGAATTGATGGCCTTGAGTGGGACGAAGCTGCAATTTACGACAGCTTATCATCCGCAGACGGATGGCCAATCGGAGGTGACGAATAGAGGACTCGAGCAATACTTGCGGGCCTTTACGTATGAGCAGCCGGGTAGGTGGTTCGAATTTCTCCCATGGGCTAAATTAGCGATGAATTGCAGTGTCAACGTGAGTATTGGGATGTCCCCTTTCCGTGCTCTTTATGGCAGAGACCCACCAAACATATTTCGTACGCCAGCCGCCCCGGCGAATAACGCAGCTGTCGCTGCCCACTTGGGTGACCGAACCGCCTTGCTTCGGGTTTTGAAAATCAATCTTGCGGCTGCTCAGCGGAGAATGGCAGATGCAGCTAATAAACGGCGCCGTCATGTCGAGTTTGCAGTTGGCGATAAGGTGTTACTCCGTCTCCAACCTTACCGCCAGGTATCGGTCGACCGCCCGATTTCGACGAAATTAGGCAAGAGATACTATGGTCCTTATGAAATTATTGAGAGGATCGGAGCAGTTGCTTATAGGCTGCGATTACCGATTGGAAGCCGCATACACAATGTATTTCACGTCTCATTGTTGAAACCATTTGTTCAGCCGCTGTCAGAGTCCACATCCCAGCAACTGTCGTCAGATTTTGTGCGGAGTCGACCTATTGACGTTCCGGTCAGTGCATTGGAGGAACGTGTAGTGATTGTTGAGGGCCTTCCTCAGTGCCAATGGCTCGTCAGTTGGGCATCTGATCCGGCCAACCGGACTTGGGAGTCGAAGGATAAGCTGCTACAGCATTTTCCTACTTTGGACCTTGAGGGCAAGGTCATTCTTAACGGGGAGGGAGTTGATAGGGACCCTGCGATAGCAGACATGCAGACCAACGAACCATTGCCGAGCCATGCTGCGAATGACGTAGAAGACAAGGGACGTAAGAGCAGAGGAAGGACGCGCAAAACGGTAAGGAAGGAGAGGCCACAAAGAGTGAGGTCCAGACCCGCGAAATTCAGAGATTTCATATCTCTGTGAAGATGGGAGTGAATCTTTTATTTTAGTCATTTAGTTACGTTTTTTCCATATTATAACATTCTATTGTTTAGAGTTATTTTATGTAATCTTTTCGGGTTTTCTTCTTGATTCTTTCCCGAATCGTAGAGTCGAATCAAGCAGGGTTGCGATCCTATATATTATAGGATCCATTAGAGAGTCAAAATCATCATTGAGAATAAGAAATAAAAACTCTTTTCTCGTGAGAAAAACCTACTTCTTCCGCAGCTTTCATCCCATTCAATACTTTCATTCTCAAAACAGGTGCTCGAGCGTTTAAGATAGGATTCGAAGCCTATCACAAACTATATTTGACAATGCCAAAAAAAACTACACCGTTTTGGATATATAAGAATCCTTAAATTAACATTACAATGACATCGTTTTGATAAAAAAATATGTCACACGGCTAATTACAATCTCTAAAGTTTAACTAAGATAAGCAGATAACAGTTTCTACTAGGACGACTATGTTTGTCTAGGGGCATCAAAAATTGTCATAATCCATCCTTTTCACAAATCAAGAATGACTTATTTTTTTAATGTTCTGCAGAATCATATGTTAATCTAAATGGAAGGATACGATGTTGATATAGTAACTAAATATCCTAGAGTGTCGAAGTTTTTTATTACGTTTACTTTTCAATAAACCAAAATGAACTTCTTGGAAGAAGTTGAAATTAAGAAGCCCCGGGAGTATGATTTTTAGAGTTTTATAATGTGGAGATTGTTGATTTGTCGGATATTTGAATTTTAGAATTAAAATTATTTTATTTATGAAGGTGGTTGATTCTAATTTGTTGCGAACTTGTTGAATATCATGAACTTTTTTTTGTACGTATTGGATTAAATGATATTTGTGCTTGACCATTCTAAAAAATGAGTAGAAAATAAAATTGATGAGATAATTCAAAATGAAAAGTTAATCAATTATGGTGGAAGGGATGGAGTATAATTTTTTATAAATATAAGAAATTAGATAATTTTTATTTGCGTCAACATTGAACAAATTAGATAGCGACAAAGTGAGTAGGAGTAGGACATTCCGGGTGTGGATGCGTGATCTTATTTGAGCAATATTTATTTAATAGTTTCAGAGTTGGAACAAAAGATTTCATTCAATCGAATGGAATTTAAATGCGATATCTTTTTTCCACATTTGAGGAGAGAATACAAATCCTCTTTCATTATTTTTTTCCCACATGGTGGATACTGGATAGGATACAAATCCTCTTTCATTCAGCCCAACGACTCTATTATTTTAACATATTCATCTAAGTATCATTTGTTAATCTTATTTTATGTATTTTTATTTTTATTTTAACAAATTAATTAACTACTTGTATATGCTTGTAAATTAATTTAATTTATTAAAAATTTAGAACAATTAATTTAATTAAACTCACCATGTAAAATTTATTTTAAATACAAAAAAGAAAACAAAATAAAATAAAAACTTTTATTTTAAATACAAAATAATACTATTAGAAAAGAAGAAAAAACAGCATATAGTTTATGCGCGTGCTATTAAAAATCGAACTAATCTTTTTCTTCGGGCCACACGTCATATATTAAGAGATTTTGTCCTGCACGTATTGTATATATTGGGTAAAATTTAAATAGTACTCGTACTTCGTATTTATTAAAACCGAAAACAAAAAAATTTAAAAAGTAAAAAAAATTGTCGTTGTCCCAACACAAAAACTAGCCGTTTCGGAGCCTATGAACCCATTTTTATATAAGCTTTTCCACAACAAGAGTCTTAATTATCATTTCAATTTATTTCATAATAAAAATTTTATTTCATTTTACCATGACTGGTAAATAGCTTCTATATTCCATCAATTTATTTTACTCATATTTTTTATAAAACTAATACATATAAGTGAGACTCATATTTCACTAACTTATTCAAACCATTTTTTTACATTTATTAAAACTCATACCATAACTAAATAAAACTCATATTGCGGGACGAAGGATGTATTTGTTTTATAATAGAATGTGAGTGTAATAAGTTAGTTGAATAATGCGGTCCTCTTACCTAAAATGGAACAAGAATATGACACTTAAATCACGGGCATCCCAAAATAATAAAAAAATTGAACATTTTTTTACGGAGGGGGGAGTATGATATCAACACATAATTACATAGATTATAAATAATACTTCCTCCGTCCCACTCAAGATGTTCACCTTTCATTTTTAATTTGTTTCACTCAAAATGTTCATTTTCTATAGTTGGAAATAAATTCTGATCTCGTCATTAAAATATTCAATCCTCTTTTCCACTCTACTTTATACATACAACCACTCCACCTAAAATCCCGTGTGTTTTTAGATTGTGGACATTTGATAGAGTATTACTATCGTCCTTCGCTGAGAGAAATTTCTTTTTTTGAACAAAATTTAAGAAAATAAGATTTTATTAATTAAATGGAGAGAGGACAAAATAGAGAGGAAAAAGTAAAATATGAATGCTAAAAAATGGCTCACTTACCTTGGAACGTCTCAAAAAATTATGATTAACTTAATAAGGAATAAAATATGTGAGATAAGAGAAAATGAAGTAAGAGAGATAAGACAGAGTAAAGTGAGAAAGAGAACAAAATAAAAATAATTAAATGTTTTTTATTTTTTTAAAAAAAAAGAAATAACTCAATTTAATTGAAATATTAAAAAAAATGAGACAACTTAATTAGGTTAAAAAGATTAAAAAATGAGTCAATTTAATTAGGTTAAAAAGATTACTAAAACACTTTTCTAAAAATTAAGATATTCTAAGATTGCGTCTCCATATGAAGTTATGTACTACTACTAAATGTTTGTTTGACTTGGAAATGGAAATGATGGAAATGTATCTTCAAGACCATCATCTCTTTTTATATTATCTGTGGTCTTTTACCTCATTTACTAAGATGCTCTTGCCAGGGGCGGATGCAAAAATTTTCGATAGTAGGGGCTATACTATATTCTCCCCATCCATAATAAAATAGGCAATTTGAGAACGGCATAAATTTTAATACATAATTAATAAAGTAAGAGAATGAGAAAAAATATAAAATAATATATTCCCTCCGTTTCCGGTCACTTTTTGCGCACTTTATAAAAAACGACAATAAATAATTAAAGTGGAGAAATGGTAAAGTACGAGAGAAAAAAATGTTGAGAGGATTATCATTTTTGTAAAACGAGTGCGTAAAAGTGACTGAAACTCTTAAAATTTGGACGAAGAGAGTAATAAATAATAGAACCCGTAAATTATAAAAGTAAGAGTGAAATAGAAAATGTTTCTATAAATTAGTGTGCACTCCTAAATAAAAAGATAAATTTAATACGATGAACTTTTTAAAGCATCAGTTTTATTAAAAATACATTTGAATTTTCGGTTGGACTTTTAATTTAAAATAATAAGCTAATAAGTGAAATCATTTAATGCAGCCGGTGCTTTATTAATAAAATAATATTATATTTTATTTTTTAAAATTAAGTCTCTTCCTCAACAAGACACGACTGCCATTGTTCTTTCTTTTTACCGCTGCAAATATTCAGTTCAGCCCCTCTTCTTACTCAATTTCCGATGATTTACTCTTCAATAATCTAAATTTGGTGAGGGCTAATGACCGTTTTAAAAATAATTGCAAATTTTAGAAGTAGAGAAAATATAAAAATAAGAATTTGGGGAAGGGCTTAAGCCCTCCCCTTCCCTTTACTGCGTCCGCCCATGGCTCCTGCTACATATACACCTTATATTCATCAAAATGTGAGTTATAAGGTGTCATTTTCCAACTATATAGATAGTAGCTTTTTGTAAAAAAGTTATTGTTAATTTGTTAGAACCATTTTATTCTACATTTTGAAATTCATCCAGTATATATGCAAGGCATATATGCTAGTACTACTATTTACAACCACGACAAAAATAAATAAATAAAAATACTATATATTATCATTATTATGTTGAGATTTGGAATTATTGATAACAAAGATTTTCATTATTCGATGCAAAATTTGTCGTCTTTCTTTTCCTCCTGGCCGATATGTTTTAACTTATTATAGAAAAAAAGCTGTGCGTTGTGTGATTTTGCTTTCTTTGGTTCTTATCCATTTATGTCTATTTATTCCTTGAATATTTTGTAAATTACCTAAAATGCTAATCACTTTGCAATATGATATAAAGTTATATTGAAGAATTTCTGATTATTATTAGACAACAATCAAGTTCAATGTGATTTTAATCGATAATATTCTTTAACTTTTACCAATAAAGCAAGAAGTGAAGAATTTTAAGATGCTTCAAATTAGGATCATCGACATTGTCGAGGCTGGATTTAGACTTTCCAAATTCCCATTACTTACTATAGATGAATTCTTCTGTTACAAAAGTACATATCTCTTTTTTTTATGTCCGCCAGATATTTCTGTTTTTCATTTGCGACGTTAGCATTTTGATAAACCCAATCTAGCCACAACTCCAACATTATTCTCTACCCAAATCAAGTCACAATCAATTTTTTTAATTTAAATAATTTTATACTTTAATAGTATTTTATTTTCATTATTTATAAAATGTAGATAAACAATTAAGAATATAAAAATATTAAAAATAAAAAACTATAGTACATAAAATTACTAAGTTAAAAACCAATAACCGGATTGCAACGCAGCCGTGGGCAACGCCGACCCAAATACGGCCACCAACCTTTCTATCAATGCAGCCGAAATACGTATTTATTTTTAATGGCCAATAGAAATGGCGTGGTAGTATGAAATACTATTTATTTCGAGATAAAGAAATTTGAAGTTGAATACTATAGCTACTATTGTGGAAATTCGAATAATTGAATATGTGCAACAAATCTTAGTTGACCATGAGCCCGTGACACATCAATAGGCGCACCTAATCTCTCTACGTGTGTGTATATATAATATCTCTGTATGAGCACTGCTCCTTCTAACTACGGCTGGCTTATTGAATCTCAATTTTAGCATCGCCATTACCAGATATTTAATCAAATTATAACTCACGAGAAAGAGAGGGAGTCCGTGATCATTTAGCTTGGCGATGGCGGCAGCTCGGAGAATCTCATCTCTTGTTTCACGCTCCATTCCTTTGCTTCGCGGAGGTAATTACGCTATTCGTTTTCCGCTATGTTTGATTATAAGTAATCCGCGTGTGGCCTTGATCTGGACTGTGATCTTATTGCTGGCTGATGAATTTTAGATTAGAGTCGGGAATGATTGATTTTGAATTTCTGTTGACACTTATGTATGTTGATCAATCGGATATCATCTGCAATTAGCATCTAAAGACAAGTATAATTGCTTTACGATCAAATAATTGGACCATTTCTGAAATTTGGATTCCCTGCTGGGAACAATGTATTATTCTAACTTATCGATATCACGTTCTTATGTTTCTCGTTTTAGGAAAGCAAATTAATGGAGGTCGAGGAATGTACCGGTACAGCACTGCTGCAGCTTATGAGAATCCAATCACGCCTCCTGTTAGTGTACAATATGATAAGCTTCTCATTGATGGAAAATTTGTTGATGCGGCATCAGGTGAGCTTTCTGATGTTGAATTTATGGAGGAAAGCACTCGTGTTTAAGGCTGCTTGAGCTAACCTTTTGCACTGTTTGAATCAGGGAAAACTTTCCCGACTTTGGACCCGAGGACTGGGGAGGTGATTGCACATGTTGCTGAAGGTGACGCGGAAGATGTAAATCGAGCAGTATCTGCTGCTCGCAAGGCTTTTGATGAAGGGCCATGGCCTAGGATGACGGCTTATGTAACACTTCTTATCTCAATTCATTTCTGCCTTTGGTTTCTGCATTTCGATTTATGTAGTGCTTAATTTCTCCATGTTCAAATGCTGCAGGGGAGACAGAAGATATTGTTACGTTTTGCTGATTTGATCGAAAAGCATAATGATGAAATCGCAGCACTTGAGACCTGGGATAATGGGAAGCCGTTCGAACAGTCTGCTCAAATAGAAGTACCAATGTTTGCCAGATTATTTCGTTATTATGCTGGTGAGTCTTCAGATGCATGAGAAGATACGAGTTAAGGGATTCTCCTAGTTTGGGTCTTCTACTCTAGTAGTGAATTTCCATTTGTTTCTTCTACAGGCTGGACGGATAAGATTCACGGTCTCACAGTTCCAGCGGATGGACCTCATCATGTTCAAACTTTGCACGAACCAATTGGTGTTGCTGGCCAGATTATCCCATGGAACTTCCCTCTCCTGATTTGCTTGGAAAGTTGGACCTGCACTGGCCTGTGGCAACACTGTTGTTCTCAAAACAGCAGAGCAGACACCATTGTCTGCATTACTTGTCTCCAAGCTATTGCATGAGGTATGCTGATTTTTCTTCACCGCAGACTAGCTTTATATTCTTTTTTTTCATTTTTGTTATTACCATTTGTAGTTGTTTTGGCTCATGTAGACCTTTGAAGTGACCAAAGTATCAACTTGTGTCACCTCTGTTCATTCACAAACATAATTGAAAAAAATGTTGTTGACTTTATATATATGATGAATTAGTAGTTGATACTCATATTGTTTTCGTACAGGCTGGTCTTCCTGATGGAGTTCTGAATATTGTTTCTGGATTTGGTCCTACAGCTGGTGCTGCTCTTTGCAGCCACATGGATGTGGACAAGGTACTTCTGGTTTATAAAGTTCTTGCCCGAGTCATGAATGTAGTCACTGCCAAGGATTCGTATAGTGGCTTTCCATATGAGGGTTGTTCACCGTGATTTATAGTCAATACTAGAGTTTCTCTCTTTTATTTTCTTTCCTAATCTCAGAAATACGATCCTTGCCACTTTTTGATAGATTTATTACTACTGCTAGATTAAGTATAGTGTTAGCTTCTGTATCCTGATATGCCTCATTTGCTCTATATTGTTCAAGCAAATCAGAAAACTTATTTTACTGCCAATTATATGGCCTAAAGCAACAATAATGATGGTCTAAATCTTACATTTATATATGCTCTTAAAATATCAGATTCTCTAGAAAATACATATCTCTGCATATCCTGATGTTTGCTTGACCCACTTTTGGAATTTGCAGATTGCTTTCACTGGTTCAACAGATACGGGCAGAATTGTTCTTGAGTTGGCTGCCAAAAGCAATCTTAAGCCAGTTACTCTGGAACTTGGAGGTAAATCTCCTTTTATTGTCTGTGAGGATGCTGATGTGGATCAAGCTGTTGAGCTAGCACATGCTGCACTATTTTTCAACCAGGTATCTCCTGCTCTTACCCGTCATTGTTCTACTGCTGATTTTTTGCTTAAATTTACGAAATATCTTCTCTACCATGTGAAATTTATTCAGGGCAATGCTGCTGTGCTGGATCTAGGACTTACGTGCATGAAAAGGTTATGATGAGTTTGTAGAGAAAGCAAAAGCACGGGCCTGAAGCGTACTGTTGGGGATCCATTCAAGGCAGGCATAGAGCAAGGCCCTCAGGTAAACCTGCCCGTACTCCCTTATCCTGGGTGCAGTTTAGCATTATTACATGTTGAGGACGTCTCTTGTCATCCTGTCCGTAATACTGATACAATAATGTTGTGAACTTCAGATCGACGGGGAACAATTTGAGAAGATCCTCAAGTATATCAGAATTGGACAGGACGCTGGGGCAACCCTTGAAACTGGAGGTGATAGGCATGGTACAAAGGGATATTACATTCAGCCAACTGTTTTCTCCAATGTTAAGGTAATCAGTTATGTGAAGCGTGAAATGTAAAAACTTGGTACTTGATACTTTATTGATCATCCGTCACTAATTTAGTAGTTTACTGCAACTGTTCTAGGATGATATGCCGATTGCAAGGGAGGAGATCTTCGGACCTGTGCAGACAATCCTGAAGTTTAAGTACGTTCAAAGAATTTTATGCAAAATATTATGAAACTGAAGAACCAACTTAGTTATTTATTCTTGCGAATTTCAGGGACCTCGATGAAGTGATCCAGAGGGCTAACAATAGCATCTACGGTCTTGCTGCAGGAGTGTTCACTCATAACCTTGACACTGCAAATACCTTGATGAGAGCATTGAAAGTCGGGACAGTGTGGATTAACTGCTTCGACACCTTTGATGCTACGATTCCGTTCGGCGGATACAAGATGAGTGGAATCGGGCGGGAAAAGGGAGAATATGGTCTCAAGAATTACTTGCAAGTGAAAGCAGTTGTTACCCCTATCAAGAACCCAGCATGGCTGTGAGCTCTCTGAATCATACATTCATAAGTTAATGTTGCAACTCTGTGAATTTGATTGATGACTATAGACTTTGCAATTTGTCTTAGCTTGAATGCTCGACATTTGTATACCCAGTAAGTAATAAACATCATCAGTCATCAGTTGTATTGCAACTCTAAGTCAGTCTACGTATTCTGGTGAAAGAAAATGTATGTTGTCTATGATTACATATGAATGAAGATATAATTAAGTTTATTTGCATATTGTTATTGCTAATACATCAATAATGTTTTCATTATTCGATCCATCTGTATAATGGGTTTGGATAGCACAGCAGATTGCAGTGCAGCAAAACGATGTCACTTTGCCTAATATTCCATCTTCTTTCTTTGTTATATGGAACGGCTATCATTTGATATGCATTCTTTAGTTTAGTTATCTTATTCTTTTGTCACCTCGCTCATCATTTAATCAATTTATGCACCAAATTTAGCTTATATAGATGAAAGATCACAAAAAGAAACAGTGAAGCAGAATGAGTTGAGA
>NW_024598890.1:0-20493 GCF_004379255.2 Salvia splendens | reverse complement strand
AGATCACTGGTAACTCTCTCTCTCTCTCTCTCTCTCCAATTGTTTATTCTTGATCACTGAGAGCTCCAAACCTCCCTGGCTGACTCTTTCTGTAATTACTCGAGCAATTTAATGTGTGAAGTCTTGTTATTTACTACTACACTATAATTCATCATATGCAGGTGACATTTTTTTTTCTGGGGTATTTTATAATCACCAAATATTAACAAAATCAGAGTTTTGAAAGTACGGTTAGAGATAATCACTCTAAACAAACAAAAGGAAACAGAATTATTGTTGGACGAATGATAGAGGTAACAAGCTCAAGAAAGGATTGCACTGTAATAGATATCATCGAGTTAGGATTAGCGGAATGCGTAAGTCGATTTAATCACAGTCAAATTAAGCATCATGCAATCAATGGTTCTGTGTCTCTAAGGCAGGGTCGTCTTTTGTATTTGTTAACTTCGTTGAGATTTTGGCCAATAAAAGCTAAGTGGACTAGTTACACCTGATTCAGTGGCATTTTGGCAATGTTCTTGTGGTTTAACCTATTACTATTTCTCAAAGCGGCGGCAATCATAAATTGTCTAACTATGAGATTGTATGCACTGCATCAGTTTCACCCTTTGTGAACTCTTATGGTTTTCAGTTTGTTCTGGTTGAGCATAATCATGTACATTCCTCACTAGGAGCATGTATGTGAAATTATTCAGCTTATACCTTTCTTTCAGTCTATAGGATTGTGTATTATTATATGAAAAATGCTGGCCTTTCTTGTTGCTATTTGGATGATAGTATGATCCTAGTGGAAGAAATGTACATGTATGCTGAATAATGATTCTTCTAGCATGTGATATGGAGGGGGTAGGCTATTCGATAGTCAATTTGAGTGAGTTTTGTGGCTAAAATGTACATCGGGTAGTATCGGATGAGTTAATCGTCAAATCAGGTCTTCCTCTGTATACCATTCTATCATACTTCAGTTTCTTTCAAAAATTGACTACCTTATCCTGTGTATCATAACTTTTGTGAAACGATGAAGGCTGTGGCAAGCATAATAAAATATACTTGTTCTTAGCCTGGCATTTTCATCTGTATAAAAAATGTCTTGTATTAGCTTGTATCGTTTTTATTTTCTAAGAAGATGCAATTGATGTGAAATGTTCTCACTATGAATTCTTTTTCTGTCAGGTACTACATTTCAAGTTTGCAAAGTGATATAACAGTAGTGGTGGATGAAGTAAAGTTCCATCTTCACAAGGTATCTTTATTTATTTATTTTGGAGAGCCATTGAAAGTATCTTGCTTATAGGTTGGCATTGGATGTGCAAAGAAAACTAGTTCTTCTTTTCCTATTTGTTTATATACTAGTATCTTATACTAAGAATATCAGGAAACATGTGTGTGTTTCTTTAGAATCATATTTCGTGGATTTTGATTTACTTAACCACAATCATTTGGGTAGCATCTTTTGGCAGCCTAGGCTTCTATTGAGAACTCTCTTCTGTGCAATATTATATTTGGACTCTAATAGAAGTGTATATGCTCCAGTTTCCTCTTATTTCAAGATGTGGGAAGATAGCAACTATCTTTGAAGATTGTGAAAGTTCCACTGATATGACATTGACAGTACCTCTTGAAGAGTTTCCAGGTGGTGCCGAAACGTTTTCCATTGTGGTCAAATTCTGCTATGGTGGGAGGGTAGATTTCACACCCAAGAACATAGTAATTTTGTACTGTGCTGCAGGTTATCTTTCGATGACTGATGATTATGGTGAAGACAATTTATTGTCCAAGTCAGAAAGTTATTTCCATAAGCATATCTTAAAAGACTGGAAGGATTGCATTTTGGCTCTCCAGAGCTGTGAACTAGTTATTCCAAGAGCAGACAAACTTCAAATTATAAGTAGATGTATCAATGCATTGTCTGTAATGATCTGTACGGATCCCTCATTGTTTGGATGGCCTATGATGATGTATGGTAGCCTACAAAGTCCTGGTGGGAGCATTCTGTGGAACGGGATAAATACCGGTGCAAAGATCCATAGTAATGAATCCAACTGGTGGTTTGAGGATGTATCATATCTCTGTGTCGAGTTGTTTGAGAGGCTGATTCAGACAATGGAAGCCAAAGGAATAAGTCTGGAGAATTTAGCACGCTCCATAATGTATTATTGTAAAAAGTATCTTCCAGGGTTGGGCCGATGGCAGGGAGGACAGAGTGGTCTGTCGAGGACAGTAGCTAGTTTCAGCATGACACCTGCTAATGTCAATCAAGATGCTCTTTTGCGAAGTGTTATCAAACTGCTGCCCGAGAAGAAGGGAAAATCTTTTTGCCGTTTTCTGCTGGGACTTTTACGTGTTGCGTTGATCTTGGGGGTTAACAATACATGCCAGGATTCTCTGGAAAGGAGAATAGGCATACAGCTCGATTTGGCAACCCTGGATGGTCTACTGATACCTAACTATTCTGATTCTGATACTTTATACAACACCGATTGTGTTGAAAGGATGATTCGCCATTTTGTATCCTCTGAGCCGAGTGCAGCTTCAATATCTCCATTATCAGCCGACCTTGACACATCACCATCATCTGGGCGTTTCAAGAGAGTTGCGAAATTGATAGATAATTATGTGGCAGAGGTTGCTTCCGATGTAAACTTGAAACCTGGAAAATTACGTGCACTCGCAGAAGCATTGCCAGAATCTTTGAGATCTTTGCACGATGGGCTATACCGAGCACTGGATATATACATTAAGGTTTGAATGACCTCCTTGGCATAGTTATATGTTTCTTTGTGTTCATTTAGGTTAGAAATTTCGTCTGTTCTTGTTTCTCCAGTAAGGAGTTATGCCCCTTTCCGGTATGTCTAATTTCTTGAAAAATGTTCGTGAAATTCTGCAGGCACATCCCTGGCTTTCGGATAAAGAGCGGGAGCAGCTCTGCAACATTATTGATTTTCAGAAACTCTCGATCGATGCTTGCGCACACGCATCTCAAAACGAGAGGCTTCCACTCAGAATCGTACTACAAGTCTTGTTCTTCGAGCAGATGCAACTGCGGACGGCCTTAGCTGGCTGCCTAAATGTTCTCGATGCTGAAAGTGCCCCCACAGCTTCTCTGGCCATTCCTAACGAAGCTGCTGGGCAAAGGGCCCATCGAGATGGATGGGTAACAGTCGTTCGTGAGAACCAGGTGCTGAAAGTAGATATGGAACGGATGAGGTCTAGAGTTGGTGAACTAGAAGAAGAGTTCAGTAAAATCAAGGAAGAGATGAAAAAGGCAACCAAGTCAAACAGTTACATTAGCTCTCCACGCCTTGTTCCTAGAGGGACTGGATGCAAACTACTTCCTCAGGCTTCAGATGCCCAACAAGATGTCGTTGGGAGTGGGACACCAACTCCAAGAGCATCAGTCGAGCAGGCACGACCATCCATCAAGAACCCTAGACATAGAAAAAGCTTCTCCCAGTTTTGAGTATTTAGACGTCTGTATATCTTGATTCGTGCTCTGAAAAAGCTGGGCAAGACTGCTTTACTTGCAGCGAACGGGCAGCCATGGGAGTAGGGGCTTGTCAATCACAAGGTGGTAAGCTCGGTTTCTTTCTCTTGCAGTGCGTGAAGCAAATGCTGAGAAGACAGTGTTTGTCCATAGTTTGGAGAAGGTAAAAAAGCTTCTTTAGACATAGCAAGACATAGCTTTAGATGGAGAACTGGGCTGGGGAAAAAATTCTAGCAGATGAGTTTTACCTTAATTTTTTTTATGTAACAATGCAGTCAATGATATCCAGTTTTAAACTACCTACTAGAGTTTTTTCCCCGGTTTTCACAGCATTCACAAAAGCTGAATGTATAGTTTGAATCTTATGTATGTGATACAGTTACAGGTTGAATCTATAGTTTGAAAGCATAGATTTTTCAAGAATCTTGGTTCGTTTTTTTTTTATTATAGCATTATTGGTAAAACCGTTCATTGTGTCGAATCGAAACAATTATTGGTATTTTTTTGTATGATTCGAGCACTATCAGTCTACAACTGAGTGTGATCGATGGTTTTGAAATTAGTATCCATATCACAAAGAACTATTCATTGCATCATAACTGGTAACGACAGTGAAATACTTTGTTCTGCTTTGTTGCATATTCAATTACTCAAAACTTTTCAAATTTTGAATAGTACTCCCGAAGTCCCACTTAAGATGTCCACATTTTTTAGTAGCACAAAATTTTAGAAGTTATTAGTGGAATAAGTAGAGAAAAAAAAGTAGTAGAATATTTTAATAAGGAGAGAAGAAAGAGGGATTTATTTCCAAATATAAAAATTGGACATCTTAGGTAAAACAAACTAAAAAGAAAAGGTGGACATCTTGAATGAGACAAAGGGATATGTAACATTCCAAATGTTATAGTATTACAAAGTGCAGTGAAGACGCAAAAATACAGCAGATTAGGCTTCTCAATTTTAATCTAAATGAATAGATAGTTGTGTATATATTTGTTGACAAAAATGGGCAACTGCAATGTACAGTTGTATCAATTACCTGTAAAAGGTCAAAAAATATTAGGATAAGCACCCAAAAACCCTGCTTTATCCATCAACTTTGAAGAAAAATCAGTGGCCATAGTGCATCTCCATTGTCATTTGTCTCCCAATAAATTGGCAACATGATCAAGCATACGGTTTCATCATCAGTGCATAATAGGCTGATGCATGAACCAAATTGCTGCTAGCTCCAATCGCGACAACTGCCACACCTCCAGTCATCCTCATTCGAGGATGATTCATACCAGGGCGAGCAAGTTTTATGAAGATTTATACCACAAATCTCGCAAGAAAGATCTATCGGTGGTTCGTTTTTAGAACACAGTTTACAAGACACTATCTGTTTAGATGTTTCTGAAGACGCAATCAGCTTTTCCTGATCATGGAATGTTTCAGTTATTCCATTTTTGGGAACTGTAGAGGGCTCCTCGCTATTCACATGGCCACCCACATTGGTTTCAAGATCAAAGAAATCTTGAGAAGCAAACTGCTGCATGGATAACGAATCCTGCACTGGGGTTAAAGGATTTGCCTCTGTAGGTTTTGTTACTTCTTCATTCCTGAAAGATTTGGTTGCTAACTTGGTCTCTTGTCTTGTACTTCTCCTTATGAGCATCTCCAGTGTGGAATTAAGAGCATTTTCTTCAAAAGGCAAAGATGCTTCAAACGGACAGGCACCCTCCTGACATTGGACATCTATTTCTCGATTACCATGTCTCCTGACTGGCAACTTTCTAGGCTCAGGATCAGATGCATTTGCATTTTTCCATCCACTATTCAGTTCTGACTTCCCATCAGTGCATTGCTTAGATTTATCAAGAGAAGCGAGAAGAGGATTATTTGTTGCTGCTGCTGCTGATACAATGATGGCTTTAGGCTTTTGGAGTAATTTGGAAGCTGTTGGAACTTCTTCAAGATGCGCTAGGATCATATCACGGTTAAAGGCCATTGCAGGAATCTTCAGCTTGGAAGCTTGTTGGTGCTCTATTTTCCCCTTCGATACAATCTTTTTTGGTAGATTCGAGTAAGGACACACGGGAGACTTGATCCTTCGGCATTTGCAGCACTTATATCCCACAACAGAAAAAATCTTAGACTCGTCAAGCTCTAAAGCATCAGCATGAAACCAATCTGCCACGGGCACAACGCGAAAACATTAATAATAATTTAGAAGCAATAAAAGAAATTACAAAAAGGACTGATAATAATTATTCTCTTACTTTTGCATGATTCACAACAAATATACATTGCATCACCAGTATATGGCTGATCACAAAGATGGCAAACAGGTTTCATCAAATCCCTATCTGTGTTACCACTCAGAAGAATGTTTCTTGATCTGAAGTCAAAGCCAGTGTCTTCAGAAAACCTCTTCCTCCATATGAGACCCCAATTTGATCTTGCATTTGTCTTTGTCTTTGTTACTGCAGGACGATTTATCAATGATCCTTTATGGGATACCGAGTTTACATCCTTAGGAATAGCATTTGTCGTTGTAACTGCAGGACTATTTATCAATGATTCTTCATGGCATACTGAGTTTACATCCTTAGGAATAGCTGGCTTAGAAACGTCTGGTGCTTGAGGGAGCAAAGGACTTGTGGCAGATTCACTGCTACTATCAACTTGAGTAGCCACCTGAGTTTCAAAGCATTGCTTGCAGATAACTACAAAGTCAGTATCCTCACTTTTATTTACTGTTGAAGTGGTGGCACATTGCTGATGACAAAATCCTGGCAAATGAAAGAGGGTAATTGAGGTTTTCATGAGTGACCACAAATAATAAGACCACATAATTTGTGTATCAGAAGAGTTCTCATTCACAACTGTAAAGTAATAATAATACTAAAAAAAAATAATAATAATAATAATAATAATAATAATAATAATAATAATAATAAAGAAATATTTAAACATTGGGATACGTGTTCAAGTGTAGATAATTAAGAAAAAGGAAGAAACTACCAACTAAAAAAGAACTTCATTCCGAATCTGATTTGCTGTGGAGCAATTCCTCATTAAGTATGTAGGATTTAACAGATAGGTAAAATAGCTTAGCTTTGTGGTAATCATCTCTCTTTTTTCAACCTCTATGTGCACCAATATTCGTTTCTTCAGGTAGTAAGAGTTAACATTTTCTATCATCATAAATAACAACCCACAAAGAAAGAAATTATAAAACAGAACATCGGTTATTGAAAAATACCTTGACATGCATGGCACTTCACAGCACTCCTGAATGTCAAACATCGAAACCAGACTAGTTAACATAAGGACTGAAAAAAGATAAAAGTCGAGAAAACTAGAAAATTCAAAGTACCTATAGGAGACATCTTGATGACACGAACAACAACACTGTGTTACCCATCTCCAATAAGAGAGCAGAGAATATATTTTCACGGGAAGCCTTCAACTGTCTTTTCTGCAGTTTGGAAAGCACATTCACAGACTTGGCTTTCTCTGCTTTTCGTTCATATTCTCTAATTAGATACAAGGGGATGAAGGTCTCAGAGAACCAGTATCTTTCCTTCCCACTTTCCAGGATTTTCTCTGTTTGCACTATATTTTTCATAACACGCGACGGCAGGTGTTTCCTACAACCAAATCCAACACAGTATCTAACTTCATGTCCCACTATCTTCTTAGCATGGATAACAGCATTTCTAAAAGCGGATGATTCTGCCTCTGAGCCTTTTCCATCACCAGGCATTTGCTCTGGACGACCAAGATCACCCCATCTCACATGTAGATTAAAGTATCTCACCTGAGACAAGAAAACTTTATCGTAAAGTACCAAGGTACGACAAGTATACAAATTCCATTATAAGAATATAATGGTACCTGAAGTGCAAGATGTGCCACACTCCTACTTATTTCTACTGCGGAACGCCAGAAGAGCTGCCTGCTAATTCTGGGGATTTCATTTCCTTCAACATATCGTACACCGGGTATCTTCTTTTTACCACCTGCTTTACTTATAACATATTAGTGACCTATTTTGGATCTGAAATATTATCGGATAGAGAAAGAAAACATCCAACCTTCATCAAACAAAGAGGAATATAAGCATTAAACTCTTTAATAACTATGTAGAGGTGGACTACAAAAATTACCTTGACGGGCTGGCTTTTGATAAATGAGCTTGGAAGAATCCCTCTTTGGAACATAAGCTTCGACATTATACCTCCCCGCCACCAGATGAACTTAGTTGGTTTATTCAGGAAACCATCCACTACAGCTTCAACCATATCAGGTCGTTTCTTGCCTCGCCTGCCTGGCCTACATTTCTGAGTTGATCCAGTTGCAATCTCAGAAGTGGAGGATTGAGTAGAAAAACAATCAACAAGTTTCATCCAATCTCCGGAAAAGGCAATGGGGCGCATATTCTCCTCAAGCTGTGATGATATACATGATTATTCAACTAGAAGCATAAAGGTTTGAAACAAACAAAAAAACATAGAAAACAGAAATTTGGCAATCAAATAGTGCAGCAATGGCGTGCAATGAAATTTAAAATATCCCAAGATATGGAACACAGACATATACAAAATCGATAAATGCTTACTTCAAGCAAAAGGATCTTCATTTCAGAGCAATTGGCGGCCTGTTCAAGTTGTCTGCGCCATTGTTTCCTGAAAGTGTCATTAAGGAAGGGACCGAGAAGTAGGCCACTTAAGCTCTCCTCCATAAACATAATATAGGCTGCGATGCCAGAAAGTCTGTCGTCCCGACCATTCTTTACAGGCCGAACACCAGCAAGTACCTTCATCACCCCTCTGGTGGCATTTGAAGCAGCTGCATTTAGCAAGCACTCTCTCTTGCTTGTTACAGAAGCCTTACAAGAAAAGCACCAGCTACATCTTTCGCGAGGGACTGCAGCAAGTTTGTTGTCCACATTGGGCCAGGAAAATCCCATAGCTGCTGTAGAGATAGCCTTTACCTGATCTGCATAGCTGATGCTAACAGCTTGTTGAGACTCAGAAACTTGACTTTCTTCATGTGAAAGAATGGCCAAGTTAGCAGCTGCAGATGCAGAGAAATCTCCATGCAAATAGTGATTCATGTAACCAGTTTTTTTGAAGGAAGAGCCCTTGTATGAGCACCAACGAGCTGGACTTCCACAAGTAGATCCAATTTTATTATCAAGTTCCTGGCTAACAAGCGATCCGTTGGCTTCTAAGGGAGCATCACTTAGAGCACTAATATTGCTACTTCTTGTGGAAACAGCCTCTGTCGTATTTGAGTTGCTTTGTTGGGTTGATTCATAAGGACTCTCAGGCCTACCAATTAAACTACTAGACGAAGCAGGTTCGGCTACCATTGTTTTCAAGATTTCAAACTGTTGTCTTACAGAACCTACAAGACAGTTTGATTTTGTCACATTATCAAAAGAACTCTCACTTGAAACAGGTTGTTGAACACGGTTTCTAAGACAAGAACCAGCCATTTCAGCAGAATTACCAGTGGCACAAGTTGCATGATTTTGAACCTCGGTCGTTTCAGGGACTTTGTCCAGCATATCAACCAATCGTGCAATGCACGGGCCACTTCCATCGTTCGGAAATTCTAAACCAATTCCAGATTTCCAATTGGATGGTATGGTATCTGCAGATAATTCCCAATATTGCATTATCCCCTGGCATATTTCTGAATAGACAGAAGCATTATCTGGATTCGCATTAAGAACATTAAGGACTCCAGGAATATGGTGTCTATTATAGTATCTTGGACAAGTTCCAGAATAAACTGAGGTCTTCACTCTGAAAAATTTACAGAGCGGAAAAATCAAGTAATATTAATAGTAAAGAGAAAATAGAGAGAACACAAATGGCATTAATAGAGAACTCAAATGGATATCTATTGCAAAAAGAAATACTAATAGAGAGCTTGAAATGTAAGCAATAAGATAGCATGAAATTAGATGCATACACAAGTAAATGGTCACAAGAAGCGACAAAGACTTGTCCAGTTGGATCAACACCAAAAACATCCCCTCCCCTCAATGTTGTCCTCCGCAGAATTTTGGGGTCGTTTTCACTGACTTTGCACTCAGGACAGTACCATGATACATTGGAAACAGGCATCTTGTTCAATCCTAAGCATCTTGAATGGTAAGCCATTGGGCATCCATCGCAGCAAACTAAAACTCCATCCATACCACAAAGGCGGCATTCATCACCATTACCGTCCTCAACTGCTCCACCAACTAGAGACTCTGTATGGAGATCATCAAGAGATTTTTTTGTTTGATGGGTTTCGGCTCTTTGTGCAGCTTCTATGTCCATGCAGTCAGAAGTTTTGGAGTCTCCAGGAAGAATTCTTGCAGGTTCACATGCGCCCAATTCTGTGCCTGGATCTATGTCCTTTCCAATTTCTGCTACCTCACGCATATCCATTTCTGCTCTGAGCTCTTCAGTATCCAGAACATCATCGCATAAAATCTGCAAAGTGATCAGCTTCTTACCTACAGATAAAGTATAATAATCTCTCTCCAGGCAATGTGCATATAACTCTTTCCAGTCATCTCCATTTTTATGACCCATTGCTATCAGATAATTGACCAAGTAAATTGGCCAAGTTAATGTATCAAGCAAGCTCCAATCCAGGGACCTGAATGTACAACAACAACAACAACAACAACAAAATAGATTAATCACAAAGTGAATTGAATGTTGCAGCATCAAAGTGAAGGGGCTTGCACAGAGGATGCATAGACAATTAGACATGACCATCTTCAATTTAATAAGTGAAACAATAATCTCATGAACATCAACGTAGATGGTGTAACTAGTCTAACAGGTGGTGTCAATAATGCATAACTAATTCAAGATAAAGAAGCTGAATTGTTAGTCACATACTGAGAAAAATACTCCAAATATAATAAACCAGCCGAAGAAAACCACTAGGCAACATGCTTAATTCAGTACAAATGTCAAAAGAGTATAAATTCTTCCAACAATAAAGTTTGAACTTAACTAGAACTGAAAAACAAATTTTCGAGCACTCAGGAAAATAAGTTAAAATAGCAAATGTTCAATAAGTACCTCAGAACTTTTGATGCAAGCCCAGAACCATCTGCGTGGATCTTCTCAAGTTGGCGCTTTAGGAAACACATAAGAGCAACATGAACTGAGTCCAACAATGTGTTTGCAACAGAGCAATTGAGTGCCCCCACAAAATCATCCAGTGCAAAAGGGTACAGAAACAACCGCACACTGAATGATCGCAAGAAACTATAGACAGAAAGAAGATGTGAGACACACTCCTCCGGAACGCCAATATGACCAGACGAAGGAGGCAGATCTGGCGGTGGAACAGGTGGCTGTTTAGTCTCCTCCCCTTGAGCACCCTCACATGAACCACTCAAAGAATCAGCACCAACCTCATCACTCTGAACTTTGACAATCCCATCATGAGCACTACAAGAATAGGTCATTCCACTCAATGATGATGAATCAATGGAATTTGCTTTTCCCAGCTCTCGTGCATCAGTAGCAGTTGCAGTGTTCGAGTTCACATCTTTACTCGACAAAAGTTGGTTCAGCATTTCCTTTCTCTTAGACCATTCATCAGTTAAATCGCCTTCTTCCACCAGAAGTGATTTGACTTTTATGCTGTTCAAATCCTCACAAAGATCGCCCTCGTAGTTTATCCTGTACAAACCTGAATCATAATCCACAATCCTTCCTAGAAGAACTCCACTCCCCTTGAACTCTTTCAGCACATATCTTCCAACCAATTCGAATGACCTCGTATTCATCACCTTCTTTCTTCCACCAACGTCTTCCGCCGCAGTTTGCACGTTATTTACCTTCCGTTTTCTCCCCCGGCGACTCTCCGGCTCAACCACCACCGTCTCCATCATACACTAATGGTAACTCAACGCCTGGACCAAAACCTAAAATTAAAAAGCTCATCAATGAAATCTATTTGCCAGGAATTCTCCTGAACATATCTCATCAAATACGAAACGACAGTAAACCTCAATGCATCTGATCGCATTGGCAGTTCAAGCAAAAAAAAATACTGCACCTTTGTTTTAACAGTTTTAGGTTTTCCTCTAGAAGGAAAAAAAAGAAGCAATGCACTAAATAAGCATTCAATACAAGTATAAACTATGGCCGAGAAGTTGAAAGAGGTTTCAGTCATCCGCCATAAACAATGAATTATATCGTAATTACCTTTTCTCAGAGACACAAGCGATGAAGTTTGCGGCGAGATGAAATTGATGGGATACGAACTAAACAACTAAACAATAATTGCGAGCCCAATAGCAGTGACGGCCCATCAGCCCAAAACCCAAGAAAGAGTATCAGTTCGGCACAACCAAAGAGTTCGGTATCCACCTATAGCTCGGTAAAAGCCGACCAATCGAGCTCAACTCTCAGATCGGCACAACCAAAGAGTTCGGTCACAGCCCATAGCTCGGTAAAAGCCGACCAATCGAGCTCAACTCTCAGATCGGCAAAAGCTGATCGGCAAAGTTCAGCAGTTCGGTCTCAGCAGCTCGGTCTCAGTATTCGACCGAACAAGGAGATAGTGGACCCATGCAGGATCTCCACGACCTCCACTACACCCACGATCTATTTAGTGGTATTAAGCAGTTATCAACCCCACTACCAGGGCTGCAAACCACGATCTTAGTTCGAATGTATAAATAGAACTTAGATCAGATAGACCAGGGTTAAGCTCTCTAGATCCTGAATCTTATAGCGAATCAGTATTGTAATCTGTAAGCGAGACCAAGCAATACAAATTTGCCCTCTCTTCTTCCCGTGGACGTAGATTTACCTCAGTAAATCGAACCACGTAATTTCCCGTGTTGTGATCATTTATTACTTGCATTTATTCCCATCAAAATTTCGCCACATCATCACTGGCGCCGTCTGTGGGAAACAGAGAACCAAAACTGTGATAAAAGCGAGTTTTTGATCCTTTTCTACCAAAAAAAAAATGCGTACCAGATCACATAATACCCATACTTCCGTCCGTGATGAAGGTGAGGAAGCTAGTCCAGCCCATAGGTCTGGAAAACAGCCTCGGGAGAAATCTGCCTCCAGTTCTCACGGTGAAGGAACAAACCACTCAAAAAGTCATCGCACCGAGCCTCCCAGCAGCTCGCTTTGAATGAGGCTGTCAAGTCGTTCTTGGCTGAGAAGCAGGATGAGTTCCTAACATTCCTGCAAAAGAGCCAGAAGCCGGAGAAGAAAACAGCGGATTCTCCCTCCCCCTCCAGACATGAAAGTCACTACCGCAGTAGTGTCGCACCTTCCAGGAGAAAGAATCCTCACCACCGATATGTTCCTTCTCCTCCTCGGTACCGAAATCACAGGAGAACTCCATCTCCACCATACCGAAGAGATGTCGGATTCGCCATGTATGGAGCGCTGAAGACTCCATTTTCGGATGATATCACCCGAACTCCATTGCCACAGAATTACCGAACTCCGTCAATGACTTATGACGGGTTAGTGGATCCTCATGATTTCCTGGGACGCTATCAGTATAATATGGCGAACCAAGGTCTCAATGAGGTTCACATGTGTAAGCTGTTTCCCGAGCTGCTTATCGGGAACGCAAGAAGGTGGTTTGACAGCCTCCCTCAAGGGAGCATTAGATCTTACAGAGATCTAATGGATGCTTTTCACAGGAGATTCTTCCAGAAAGCGGAAGCCCGAATCACTTCGGCTCAGCTGCTTTCTATACGTCAAGGTCGCGATTGAAAAAATTAGCGACTTCCATGACGAGAATTCCACAAGGATGCCTACAGTAGATGATCTCAATGATCTACTTGTCATTTCGGCATTCCAAAATGGAATTCTGCCCGGAGCTCTCTACAGAAGCTCGTGAGTGCAGTCCGCAAACAGCTCAAGAGATGTGGGACATTGCGGGACCAGTTTTCTCGTGCCGATGAGGCAGACCGTCGAAAACGGTCTTTAGACAGCTCATCCAGAGGAGACAAAAAGAAGCCCGATCATAGCGATCAGGGGCTTCCTCGCCGAACTCCTTTTGAAAGAATTCAAAGGGCACCGGTACAAGGCAGATTGGGACCACGTCTCGATCTTGAGAAACGCCCCGCTCAGTTCGTACCATTGAACAAGTCGAGAGCGGAAATTTTCGAACTGCATTCTGATATGTTCGAAAAACCAAAGCGGATGACGAAATCAGCCACGCGCCGAAGTCAGGATACGTACTGCTCCTACCATCAAGACCACGGTCACGATACCGAGGAGTGCCGAAATTTGGCAGCAGGTATTGATGTTCTTGTGAAGCAGGGACGTTAAAAAAATACCAAAGCAAGCTGCCGAAGAAGAATAAGAAACAGAGAGGTGCGAACTGCGCTCCTCAGGATCCTAAAAGGCAACAGGATCCCGAAGACGATGACGAGCCGCAATATGACGGAGTAATCCAGACTATTGACGCTCTCCCAGCCGGGAAGACTAAGTCGTCTCTAAAAGCAGAACGCAGAGGCGTCAATCGAGAGGAGCCTATGCATAAAAGGCTGAAGAAGGAGGAAGTAATCACGTTTTCAGATGCAGATCCCGTCCCGGCCATTTCCTCCTCATCAAGACGCGATTGTCATTCAAGCCGGAGTGGCAACAAACTGATCCACAGAGTGTTTGTGGATACAGGAGCGTCGGTTAGCATTCTTTTTAAAGAATGTTTTGATAAACTGGAAGTGGATCCAGCTCGGCTCAGTCCGGCCCCACTTCCTCTGAAAAGTTTCGCCCAGGAAGACACCCGCCCTGAAGGTACTATCAGCCTTCCGATTACGGTGGGAAGAGCGCCTACTAGCTCCAGTACGATGATCGAGTTTTTTGTGGTAAAAGCTCGGTCCCCGTATAACATCATCCTGGGAAGAGACTGGCTCAACACAGTTCGGGCCATTTGCTCTACTTATCACCTCACAATCAAGATCCCCACTAAAGGAGGGATTGCAGTCATCCGAGGTGATCAAAAGAGAGCAAAAGAATGTTTGCAGATTGCGCTTAAAAGTGCCGAGCAATCAGATCGGCACCATCAAGCATAGCAATCACAGCAGCCGGAGTCAGAGGCAGGCGAAATGACCGAAGTCACACCGGAGCCGAACTCGATGACAGTTCAGTTATACGAAGATGATCCATCCAGAACGGTCAAGATCGGTTTCGCGGGAACACCTCTGCTCCGGGAAAAGACCATCCAGCTCCTCAAAGAGTACAAAGATGTCTTTGCGTGGTCTCCGTTGGACATGACCGGAGTGTCTTCCGAGGTAATTACACATCGGTTAAATATTGATCCTTCAGTCCGGCCTATAAAACAGAAGCAAAGACTCTTTGCGGGCAGAAAAGAAATCAAGTCATCCATGACGAAGTCCGCCAATTACTGAAAGCGGATGTATTATTCGAAGTAAAATATCCTTCTTGGGTGGCCAATCCTGTGATGATCAAGAAAAAAGGAGGAGGATGGCGGATGTGCATAGATTTTACCGATCTTAAATAAGCACTGTCCTAAAGATTGCTACCCCCTTCCGAACATAGATAAAAAAGTAGAAGCTTTGATAGGCTTCGAAATTTTCTGTTTTCCTGATTTGTATAAAGGATACCACCAAGGTTTAATGGATGAGAATGATGCTTCAAAACGGCTTTCATTACTGACTTCGGCATTTTTGCTTATAAAAAGATGCCATTCGGTTTAAAGAATGCCGGGAGCCACATATCAAAGGATGGTAGACAAGCTATTCGGCACCTGATCGGAAAAGAGGTTGAAGTCTATGTTGACGACATAGTTGTTTAAAGTAGAAGCACTTCGGATTACGAAGACAATCTCAAATCAACTCTCGACGTGCTCAAAAAAGCCAACCTCAAACTCAATCCCCAAAAATGTACCTTTTTGGTAGATTCGGGAAAGTTTCTGGGTTGTTGGTTTCAAAGGACTGACTCAAGGCAAATCCCCTAAAGGTTCAAGTTGTTCAGAACATGGCAATGCCGAAGTCCATACATGATGTGGCAAAGGCTAACACTGGATGTCTAGCCGCACTGAAATAGATTCCTTTCCCAAGCAGCCGAAAGCAACTGCCGTTCTTCAATGTTTGAAGAAGGCACCGAAGTTTGAGTGTGGAGCCGAACAGAAAAGGCTTTTGACGAACTCAAAAGTTATTCAGGCCGAACTCCCTATTATCCTCTGCTCCAACAGATGCCGAAGTGATATTCTTATATTTAGCGGCATCAGATCCAACCCATTAGCGCGGGTACTTTGTACGAGAAGAAGGGCTCTAAAGCCGCGTCCTATCTACTTTACAAGCCGAGCATTAAGAGGTCCCGAAACAAGTATCATACCTCTGGAAAAAAATTGCTCTGGCATTAGTAAATGCAGCAAGGAGACTGCGGCCACTATTCTATGCTCACAAGGTATGCGTCTTAACCGATCTTCCACTTCGGCAAGTTTTGACTAAGCCTGAAGCATCAGGCAGAATTGCCAAGTGGCCATAGAGTTGGGAGAACATTCAATAGAATATCTACCTCGGAAAGCCATCAAGGGACAAGCCTTGGCAGATTTTCTGGTAGAGGCAAAGTTCGATCAAGCAATCCCTATTATTGCCGAACAGAAAAGCCCTACCAATGATGAACCAACACAGCCCCAGGAACCCGAAGTAGAGCCGCCGGACTGTTGGATTGGATTCGTAGATGGAGCTTCGAATAAGACGGGAAGTGGAGCTGGTATTCTACTTATCGCTCCCGACGGACACGAGGTAACTTATTCACTTCGGTTCTTATTCCCAACCACTAATAACGAAGCCGAATACGAAGCCCTTCTTGCCGGACTTCGGTTAGCGCAAAGTCTATTTATCAAATCTCTCAAAATCCATTGTGATTCACAAGTCATAGTGAATCACATGTTGGGTACAAGTGAAGCCCGAGATGAAAGGATGAAAAAATACTTGGACAAAGCGCAAAGCATTAGCCGAAGTTTCTCTTATTTTCGGATAATCCGCATTCCCAGAGCGGAAAATGGCCGAGCAGATACTTTAAGCAAGTTGGCCTCATATCCGAGCTCAAAAGTGGAGGAATTACCGCACAGAAGCATTGATGATGCTGAGGTACTTTCAGTAACCAGCTCGCCGAACTGGATGACGCCAATATCAAAGTATCTAGATCAAGGACAACTGCCCGAGGATAAGAGAGAAGCTCGGAAAATCACATGCCGAGCACTTCGGTATGAACTTCATGAAGGAGTCCTATATAGAAAGTCCTACCTTCAACCGTTATTGCGATGTGTAGGACCAGAAGAGACGGACTACATCCTTAGAGAAGTTCATGAAGGATCGTGCGGCAGCCACATCGGAGCTAGAGCTTTAGCTAAAAAAGTTCTGAGATGGGGATATTATTGGCCAACTATGGTACAAGAAGCAGTACAGCTCGTTAAGAAATGTACGAAGTGCCAAATCCATGCAAATATCCCAAGGATGCCGCAGACCGATCTATGTGCTATGCAAAGCCCTTGGCCTTTTATGCAATGGGGCATAGACATAGTAGGACCACTACCACAAGCTCCTCGGCAAATGAAATTCTTGATCGTTGCCGTGGACTACTTCACAAAGTGGGTGGAGGCTGAACCATTAGCTACGATAACGAGCTCGAAGGCATTGGATTTTGTTTGGAAGAACATAGTTTGCCGATTTGGCATACCCCATATCCTCATTTCGGATAATGGGACTCAGTTCACCGACAAGACATTCAAGAATTGGTGCCAAGAGTTGAATATTCAACAGCGGTTCACTTCGGTCTCTCACCCACAAGCAAACGGACAAACGGAAGTAACAAACCGTATTTTGGTGAAAGGATTAAAAGCTCGGTTAGAACAAGCCAAAGGACAATGGGTAGAAAATCTTCCTCAAGTCCTATGGTCTTACCGAACTACACCAAAAACCTCCAACGGTGAAACTCCGTACAGTCTAGTGTACGGCACTGAAGCCGTAATTCCGGTTGAGATCGGCATACCCAGCCCCCGAACACTCAATTTCTCAACAGAACTGAATGATGACGGACTGAGAGCCGAACTAGATCTTGCCGAAGAAAGAAGAGAACTGGCCTGCATAAAAGCAGCCAAGTACAAGGAGCAAGTAACCCGGTATTATAACCAAAGGGTGAAAAAGCTGCAGTTTCAAGTGGGAGATCTCGTATTGAGAAACAATGAAGTAAGCCGAGCAGAAAAGCTGGGCAAACTTGAACCCACATGGGAAGGTCCGTATCGGGTGTCAGAAGTCCTGGGAAAAGGGTCTTATAAATTGACTCACATGTCAGGAGAACAAGTACCCCGAACATGGCATATTTCCAACCTCAAGAAGTTCCATTTGTAAGAGACAAGGTCCGGTCAGTCTTGTATCTAGTTCGGTCCTAGGGATATGTGCTTTCATGTTTCTATTTGTCCTTTATGCTGGTCGTTTTATAAAAGTTTAAAATCTTTTTCGTCTTTTTATTTGTCTTTATGTGCGTTTAGTCTCTATGTGCGTTTTGTCTCTTACAAATATTACTGAGGTATATTGATCTTTAAAGGCTGATCCCCTTTTTAGATCATGTATTAAAGACAATTGTGAGTCCAAGCTTCTAAGGAAGATACAAGACCACAATTCAGCTTAAGAAACAAGCAGTTCGTCTGAAACGGACTGCAATAAGCCGAAAACCACTTCGGTCAACCAGGGAAAGTCCAATCCAAGCGATAAAACTCGCCAAATTAGGACACAAAGGGAAAGTCCAATCCAAGCGATAAAACTCGCCAAATTAGGACACAAAAGGAAAGTCCAATCCAAGCGATAAAACTCGCCAAATTAGGACACAAAGGGAAAGTCCAATCCAAGCGATAAAACTCGCCAAATAAGGACACAAACTAAGTCCGGTCAAAGAAGAGTTTTCTTCATAAGACTGAGGACGAGTCCGGTCAAAGAAGAGTTTTCTTCATAAGACCGAGGACGAGTCCGGTCAAAGAAGAGTTTTCTTCATAAGACCGAGGACGAGTCCGGTCAAAGAAGAGTTTACTTCATAAGACCAAGGACGAGTCCGGCCAAAGAAGAGTTTTCTTCATAAGACCGCGGACGAGTACAATAAATGAAATAAAAAATCGCTGAACTGTAAATACGCAGTGATAGAAGCGAAATGAAAAAATTTCATTTATTAAGTCTTGTTCGGCATACAATTTCGCTGCCCTACGAGAAGGCGTTACACCATTACAAAGGACTATTCTACTGTCCACGGTTGCTAAAGTTGAGCCACCTATCCAAAAAATCCTCATGATGCTGAGTTCGGGTGTTCCGAACAGTTGAAGAATAAGTAGGTCGACGAGATGCTCTGATCGACCTACCGCCCCTTCCCTGAGTCCGGGAAGTTCTAGCACCTCGGCGGCGAAGAGTCTCTTCACGAAGCATCCGCTGATCTTGCTCACTCATAATCACAACTCCTCTACGAACTTCAGGGCGTTCTCGTCTTGACATTTCCGGTTGCTCCGGAGTCCGTTGCTGACTTGGAGTACGTTCTCGTCTTGACGTTTCCGGTTCATCCTGAGTCCGTTGTTGGTTTGGAGTAGAATCTTGAGCAAGTGGATTAGAGGTTTGAGTTGGAGTGTGAGCATCTGTTGGCGGGAAACGCCTAAGGAATCTCTCGATTGAGGGACGCCGGGAAAGAATGATGTCGTACCGAGAAGCCAAGCGCCGCAATGACTTCACAACTTGTTGGCAAGCCGAGCTCTCCAGCGCATTGTTCTTCCGGAGTACATGAAGCTCCTCCCACAGTTCATCAACTTGATTCTGAACTTCAGATATGGTCATTCCCCCGCGCCCGCAGATGAAATCCTCATATGCAGTCCTCTCAGCGATGACAGTGTTCAGCTCGGCTCCAGATCTTTCTTTATGGACTTTAAGTCCTTATTGTTGGACTCCAGCTCCACTAACCGAGCCAAGAGTTCGTCATACTTCACCTGGTCATCTATGGCTTTTTTCTCAGCTTCGTTTAAAGCCGAAGAGTATAGCCGCTTCCAGTGAAGTACCTCCAGCTCCTTAGAGTTAAGAATACAAAGCAGCTATGTCAGTTCGGCATTTCAGTTTACCGAGCAGGCAGTAAACCACAACAGGAGTAAAAGAGATTACGAAAAGCTATAAAGAAGACACGAGTGTAGAAAGAAGAATTTTTTCATTCACAAGAAAAATTTTTTACACAAGGAGGGCTTCAAGGCCATTTTACAAGGAGAGAAAGAAACTAAACTAAGAGAAGGGAGACGAAATCATACTCCGCCAGTTTCGTCTCCGGCTCCTCTGTGGGTTTCAGCCTCCTTCTCCTTGTCTACTTCGGCTTCAGCCTCGGCCTCCCTACTCCCTCCAGCCTGCTCGGTGCCCCCATCGCCGATCTGCTGCACCTCCTGCTCGGCATGCCCGTCGCCGGCCTGCTGATCCGTCTGCTCGGTCTCCTTGCCGGCCTCGTTTTCCTGCCCACCCTCTTCGTTAAAGATTGAAGCGGGTGAAACAGGTCCCAAGGAGGCAAAGATGGCCTCCATGTTCTCGTCCCGGTCAGCGCGGCAGTTACGGACTCTTTCAGCAGAGAGCAGGACCGAGGAAGAAGCAAGCTCCTCAAGGAGCGGCAGACTCTGGAGACGAGCTGAAATCTCTCGGCCATACAGCGGCAGGACGACTTCGGGTCCCTGCTCAGCGTTATCGGTCATCATTTCAGCAGATCACCGATAAAGGCCGAAAATTGATTGCTCAAAAAGAGTTTCTCCCGAAAACACGGAGAGCCTCCCCCTGAGCAACCACGGCGGCAGCCTCCCTCTGTTTAGATTGCTCTCTCTGGATGATGAGCTGGTTTTTGGCACGCTGAGCTTCATCCTGAGCCGAGATCCTAGCGGCCCTTGCCTTCTCAAAGTCTGCCCGAGCCTGTTCGGCCTGGTGACGAGCAGCATTCAACTTCCTCTGCATCTCAGCATAATCGTTGGACGCTTTGGAGAGT